>NC_051444.1:14888190-14891197 GCF_001649575.2 Kryptolebias marmoratus
TTTGCGCACGCGATGTCGGAGCGGCACAAACATGCTCATCGAGGACGCAGTGGCCAAGCGGAGCGCCCGGGCTGTCCGTGAGGACGTGCGCGTGCCGTCAGGTAGTCTGCTTGTCACAATGAGCGTCTCACGTCTGTCTCGGTGGAGTCGCGGCGTTTCGTGGCGTGTGTGGCAGCGTTTCAGGGACTCAAATTAGCTCCAGACTGATCGCTCTCACAAACAGATGCGGGGCGCGGGGACGGCGGCGACAATGCTCGTTTCCAACGCACGCCGGATTGATTTGGTTTTCCTCCCCTGCGTCTCAATGTCATAATGGACAGGCTGCAATCCTCCATGCGTAAAAGGCTCTACAGTTTGCCACAGCACATTGGACAGAAAGCATCCATAATGGGCGAGGGCGAAGACGCGGACAAGGACACCCGTAGGAAGAGCATCCGGATGAAGCCTCTGCCGTCGCCGACCTCCGGGGCGAGCTGCAGAGGCGTCAGCGAGCCCAAAAGTGGCGAGTCCGTGATCATGGAGACGGACATGGGGAGACCCGCGAAGGCGAGCTCGAACGGAGACTGCCGGAGGTTCCGAGGCAGCCTCTCGTCCATCACGAGCCGGCACGTGCACGACTCGGACTCGGCCGAGGCGAGACGCCTCATCACCGAGGGGGACGTCACCCCCGGCGAGGAGAGCCCCCCCGGAGCTCTCGGCGAGGAGCGGCCGGACCAGGGCGCGCGGGGCGCCAGCGGCGGCGCGTGCGCGGGCGAGCCTCCGGACCAGCAGCCGGGCTTTGTAAAGTTGGACGGCGTCGACCAAATTCTGCCGGACGACGAGCGGCTGTACCAGGCTGGGTTCATCCACAGACAGCTGGGAGCCATGCTCCAGCCGGGGGTCAACAAGTTCTCCCTCAGGATGTTTGGGAGCGAGAAGGCAGTGGAGCGGGAGCAAGAGCGAGTCAAATCCGCTGGATATTGGATCATTCACCCCTACAGCGATTTCAGGTAAACCCAGACTCTCTTGTTTGCTCCCCCCACCCCTGTAGAGGTTTGGAATGAAGCATCAAGTCGATGCCTCTTGCGCAGGCCTGTTTGCCTCGCTGTCTGCTGCTATTCATGAGCAGGAGAAGCCCATTCATTCTTAAAAACCCAGCCTCTGCCGTCTCACCTAAAACAGGGCATCTTTTAAATTAAATGAAGTTTTTTTTTTTTTTTTTTTGCACAACAAATCAGAGGTCATCTCTTCAAATTAATTGTTACAATTCAGAAATTCTTTTTGATATCAACAATGTATTTTTTTCATCATTGCAGTGACACACTTAAACAATTAGTGCCTGCACATACTAATAAGGCTGTGTTGTTATTATAAAACCTGCAAATTACACTGGGTTAAAATTAAGCAGATGCTGAGAACGAATCACTAGAATATTGAATCTTTTAGTTTTTCTTTTTGTTTTTGAGAAATTTCTGCTCATTGGACACAATCAGCAGAGAGTGATAAGCGATGAGGCCTTGACATGAGGTTTTGCAGACTTTAATATCACGTTTCTCTCTCTACTCTCTCTTCCTATGCTGTATGTTTCAAAACGCAACATGATTGCAATATCTTAACTCAATTAAAATCAAGTGAAACATCAATTAGGATACAGTGATGGCTGCATTTCGAAGGGCAGCTGTTCATTGTAGCGACAAACCGAGCAGCACATTTGAGTAGATGAAGTCAGAGGGAAGCTCTGCAGGTTTGTCTCTGTTGGTGAGTGTCCTTGACTTTGTTATTGGCCTTATGGTTCAAATTCATCACCATATGGAGACGAGCAAAACTGGCATTTATCGTCACCTCGTTGGTTTCCCGTTGAATGTCATCGAACTGCACAGGCGGAAATCACTTTACAGTTTGTACAATATGTTCTTAATATTATTTGATAGGCAGCTTAAAATGATCTCCTTTTGTCTGCAAAGCACTGACACGATCTGCTTCCCTCAGCCTGTTCAGTTTGGGACATTTTAAGGAAGAAAAAAAAATCTACTCTGTGAGGATCAAAGCTTGGTTTTTCTAAGGTAATGAACCTTTGCTGTTTTAATTGAAACTTCTAGCTTAATAATTCAAGAAAAACGACTGCATTACAGACTGCGTCACCGTTGGCATTTAAATCACCAATATGTTTACTACACGCCATTAAATCATGCAGACATCATGGAATTCATATGCATGATGCCACATTTTGTCCTTTTCCCGTTAAGCTGAAAGATACATATCTCGGGTATTTAATTGGTTATGATGGTGTTGTGGTATCGGCGTGTTTTTCTACCTTGGAAATGAGATGCCTGCCTTCAAAGGGAGTGTGAGTTTTTAGCACAAGTTGCTCCCAGGCCTGAGGTGTTAGTGGGGAAGGCAAGATAAGACTCTTCTAGGAATAGAAATCAGACACATTTATCTAACATCACTGGATTATTTTTTTTTCTGCTAAATTGTGTGTTAAATATTAAATTTAGCTATCTGCAGCTGAGATGCTGATGCAGGACTTTTTTTTTTTAACAGTGTGTGTGTGTGAGAGAGAGAGAGAGTAAGATGCTGACATATAAAGTGAAGAGTCAGGATACATATCCACAACAAAAAGAAGCACATTTTAGCTCAAGTTTACATTTAAATCAGTTCCAAGTAAAACAGTTTAAACTCTTCTTTATGTAATTTTTATACAGCATCTCATTCGTTTACTATGAGTCATACAGTATGTATACCGTCTCCTCAGTGCCATTTCCAAATTCTCTCACAGGTTGAGTCACTGTAAAGAAGATCTATGTAAACATGATAAATTTGTTTTTTTTTGTTCGACTCCTCCCAGCTGGTTGTGTCTCCTCTGACCCCATCTGTTCTCTTACTCACTGTGTTAAATGTCACGAGGAAGCGTGATTTGGGGCTCGGGGAGGACTGTCCTGATACCGAAAGGTCAGAGATTTGGCGCCTGGTATTAGATTTGAAGTGTCCTCGAGCAATATCTCAAAAAAAAAGGGGGGGGGGGGGG
>NC_051444.1:14891349-15010195 GCF_001649575.2 Kryptolebias marmoratus
AAAAAAAAAAAAAAAAAATGAGGCCGGCCAGCCTCTTGTTTGGAGTGGCTACCGTATATTACCATAATTAACATTTTGGCAATCTAAGAGCAGTTTGTTTTTCGGGGAGAGTGCCCATCATTATATTAGCTTGTCATGCAACTCTGCAATTAAAACCCCAGATGTAGCAAGCAATATGGAGGGTAAAAATTTAACACTGTTAACGCTGTGACTTCCTGAATAACAAAACAAACAAAAAAAACCCCCATCAACTGCAGCAACAAACTCATAAACAGTGATTAGCACAGCGGTCATCATCAACGAAATTTACGCAAGGGCCATAATTTTTCTAAGCAGTGTGGAGACCAGCCTTTGATTAGTCAGGTTTCTGTAGATGGGCTGTTTTATTTGTTTTAATCTTTACTGTTATAAATAGATCTCTCTTGTGACTGACTAGGTCTTATGAGTTTACCCGTTATTGTTTCATATTAATGCGAAGTATGGAAAAATGTAAAACGTAAAATAAATGCGTATGTAAATAAGACACTGAAATAAAAATTATATCAATTAATCAACAAGTTAGACAACATTAATACCTTAAAGAAAAACAAACAAAAAAAACAACTATATTGTTAAATGAAGGGGCTTGTTTTACTTTAACTTGAGGGAGGCTGTATTAGGCACAAACATGGAGTGATTATTTACCTGCAGTTTACTCCTCATCCAGATGCAAAACAACTGCACAGAAAACTAACTCTCCAGCACTGGCTGACACCACCAATGAACTCTGGTCACTTATTGATGCTAATAATCTTAGCTTTGGGCATACTTATTTCAACTAATTACCTACTTGAGTCCCTACTGGTGCAGAAATTTGTTTCGTAGACGTCTAAACCTAGTTGTGGATGTCAGATAAATATCTGCATTTAGCTGAGATTGGAGGAGAAAAAACAAGTCTGGCCTAAACTAAACTTGAGACCTCTGGCTTTTTAGTCGCCTATAATATATTTTTGAACCAGCTTCCACATTCTGGAGTGCTCAGCTGCATGTCGTCTCGCATCTGAGTTGGCCCCGATCATGTGTTGTGGATGAGCTCTGTGATTAAATAAGGCACTGATATCCTTAACCTTTTTTCCTGAACTAGGTTATAAGGAATATCCATATCGAACTGTCATCATCAGTAATTTTATACTTTGCAGGTCACATGGAATGAGCTTGTGGGCCAGAGTTGGCCTGGGGGCCACCAGTTGACAATGACCGGATAATAAAGTTATTTAAACTAAAGAGCAACGACATATCTGAAGGGACTTTTAACATGTTGTGAATAAAATTGAAAACATATACGGGCTTGGATGGGGAGAAAGATAGTTGTCATCTAGGAAGTGTTAGCACAGCCTGCAGTAACCTATACCTATCATCATATGTTTGACAAAATGAAGAAGAAACTTAACCACATGCATTATATCCCCCCCATAATCAGGATAGAAAAAAACAGGAGAAGATGACTGTAATTAAAGCATTCAAAAAAAAAATGAGTGGGACTCCTTAATGAACCCTCAGAGGATAAGGGTATCTGTGACTAAGTTTTATTTCCATGTCTACATTAAAGCTCTGGCACTATAAGCTCAAATTAGAGTGTCACACGGAATCACGGAGTCATCACTGCGCTGGAATTGAGCAAAATCTCCTCTTGTCAAGTTTTGTATAACACTAAGAAGCAAAAAGGGAGGGGCGTTATCTTGCGAGGGAAAAAGGCAGATTAAAAATGGCATCATCATCTAATCTACAGCCTCGACTGCAGATCCAAAGCTGAACAGCCTCCCTTGATTCCTAACAAACTGCTTGCTGTGAGCAGATGTGGTCAGTTAACCACGGGATCGCATTTACAGCTAGCTTAAAAAAAGACCGGCTGACGGAGATATGTTAAGATTATTTTAAATGATTGTTACTTCTCTGAAACAGCAGATGGAAAGGGTGAGGGGCGTTGAACAAACATACGCTCAGTGCTAAGATCATTGCCCCCACACATATATATGGTTTGCTTTGTACTTTGTCTCTTACATAAAAATAAAGCCATGTTTGTCATTTAACGTTCTTGTGCTGAGAACCAGTAAATCATACGTCCTTCATCCATTAGACTGATAATGCCCACGGTTAACACATTTCACTGATTGACTGGCAGAATGAAACGCTCTCACACAGAACGGAGTCCTCATCTTGATATGATGAAAACCAGGTGACTGTCATGTCCCTACCTGTTTGCTCAGAGCCCTCGAATGGATTATGCCAAAGCAACTGCGCTGCGCGGCGTTCTAGACAAAATGATGAGGTGCGATATTAGGATTCGATCGTGAAGAGCCTTTTAATTATCCCGCAATTCAGAGCCCAGAGGACACATCTGTCGGAAAGTCTTCCATATTTCCCCCGAGAGGCAGAAGAGGAGATGTCACACGTTAGGACTTTCTTTTCTCTTCCAGGGAAAGCTCAATTGAACTTCACCACTGTGTTGCCCACTGTATCAGAAAGAGGGAGGGGAGGATAACTTTCTGCCTGTGTCTGTCCACAAGTTAATTCTCCTCGTAACAGTCGGATGAATCGTTTTAAGTCTTCTTGCGTCATTATTTTTTTTCTTCCACATATCAACTTCTGGTTGATTACACAGGCAAGAAGAATTACTCTGAACAGAAATCTTACAGTTTAGCTTTTTTTCTCTCCCCCCCCTCAGAGAATACATTAAACTGAAATACAGCAAACGTAGTTACTCGTGTTCACCTTAAGGTTGGTATTATAGTGGTTTTTAGAATAAAATCAGGATTAAATCAAAGCATTCAGTGTTTCTGAAGATATTGTTTGTTTTTATTTTCCTGCTAAAGGAATATTTCCTCCATTGGCCTTATAGGATAAAGTTGTCTGGGACAATTTATGACCAATCGATTGCAGCTTTGTTGTGATTCTTCTGTTATGGAAAATCTCTGTGTGCCTAAAACAGTTTGTTGAAATATTAAAGTATGAGATATTTTCAAAGCTTACTTTTGCCCTACAGTCCCTGATGCATCTAAGGAGCCACTGACAAAATGTACGTTATTTTCGTTCGAGGTACAGTTACTCTGCTGGAACGCGTGTCAGCGTGCGTCGTGTTTGTCAGCGTTCTCTATTTCAAAACAAGTTGATTACAGTTTATTTGAGTGAACATCTTGCTATTGATTTGTTTGGTTCTCAGGGGGTAACAAGCTTTCCGTTGACAGAGCAACGTAAACTGTTGTGACAAGAATGGTTCCTGTTCCTGCAGTGGTGGCAGGAGTGAGAGGGAGATGCACATACTGTGGGTCTGTGTGAGGTTATCAACAGCAACCTTGCATGTCTGGATCCATTTTAGCTGTCTGTTATTTATTTATTTCAATGACAACTAAGCTGTGTTGATGACAGGGTCATTATGAGTTCACAATGTGGCATGAATTCAGTTCTAAAGCAGTCCCATTTTTCTTGTCCTGTGTGATGGTAATCTATACGGAAAGCAAGAGAAAAATGCAGCTCGAGGCTGCATAGGATGAATGACAGTCTTTCCCTTTCAGTCTCCATTAAATAATTCCTTCTTTAATGTAGTCAGGGTAAAACATGGGGATTACAGATGATTCTGGCTCGGCCTGAAAGTGGGGTAATCAAAATAGGCTGCTGTGCTCATCTACCAATATTAGAAGCCAAGAGATTATTACAGCACAATTTATTTAATGGAGAGAGCCCAGGGAGGATGTACATGGCCGAAAGGGTGGAAGGTTGCCTGTCAGGGGGCTAGACTTGCCAAAGTGATTACAAACTTGAGGTAAAATAAATTTGACTGATTAGACATTATATATGTACATGTTTAGAATGGGAAAAGCCTGCTCTAAACATTTTCTGTTAAATCCAAAACTTCACCCCAGCTCTGATTTTGAATGTATTTGGATCACCTGACAAATATAGTGCTGCATGTTTTTTTTCCTGCTTTACAGTCCCCCTGCACTGCATCAGTTTAGGTGGAAACTCCACAATCAGCCTAGATTAGGTTTTGGCTGTTATTTTGTTTGTCTTTTAGCTGTTGCAAAGCTGTAAATGTCCCACTGACTAGAGATAGATGGTCTCAGTTCATGTGATTCAGGGGAAGAGAATACCATTTGTCATGGGACATTGGAATATTTTTGTCCAATCGGTTGTAAGGGAGTAACTGAAACTATGAGTTTGATACAAATGATTTATTGTTTTTTTTTTAGTATTTTGCTTTTCTTTATTTGAAATGGAATGCTTCTAATTTTTATTTCTATCTTTAGCATGTAAACACTGTCACCTTTTGCCATTATTTGTACCTCCCAACCAATATCATATTTCATATAGTGGCACAATCCAAATCAACACACAAGTATTTATTCAAGTGAAGACAGGCTTTGGATTTCCATTAACTTTCTGAAACAGACTGCATAAAAATGCTTAAGGGTGAGTTCTAACCATACTAAATCTTGCTTTAGGTTACAGTAAATCTTAATGAAGAGTTTGAATATTTCTGAACTAATGTTGAGATATTTATTTGAAGTGAGTTGTCTAATATTTTACTACTACACCTGCATTTAAATAGATAAAACAAAGTTTCCAAAATTCCCAAATAGCAATATTTTTTTTACAAAATAAGTAACTCATTATTTTCATTTTGGTGCTTCTGTATCTTGCACACAGTTGCACATTTTCTTGGTCGACAACAACAGGTTGTAATTTGTTCTGTGACGTGCGTGTTGTTCTGCCATATATGTCTGTAAGTACTGGAGACGGCGTGAAATAAAAGTTGTATGCGGTTATCTAACTAGCATGAACTTATTAAATTTCAGCTGAGTGTGAGAGTCTCAGCGGCATTTTTCTGTCAGTTATTGTTCTGATAATTCCTGTAAATGTGCAAGGCAGAAGAGAGGCAGCTGGTTCCTAAAAAAAAAAGTTAGAAATTATACCACCTGTCGCCACAAAGCTCTCAACCTGGGGAAACACTAAAATTACGCCCCAGTTTTGAATCGTGGAGCGAACAGAACTCACTCAACATTAAACTAGTAAGCTTTCAGAGAATCATTTCATCCTTTTTTCCACTTATCTTTAATAAAAATCCGCTTAACTGTATTTTGTTTTTTATCAGTTAGACATAAAGTTGAATGAAATTGTGCGGAATGCTATTTTTTTCTCCTTTTTGACTTTTAAAGACAGTTGCTGACAACTTAAATTATTATGTGGCCTATACTTTTAGCGACAGTGAGGCACAGAACTGTTTTTTCATGTTGGTTTTGATTTTTGGATAAGGTGTATGTGTGGGTCTGCTCTAGTTGTATAATTAATTGGCTGTTTTGCTCTAGAATACTTTATTGGTGACATTCAATCACAAATAATCTTTTCTATTACCTGAACTAGTGGGATAAATGTGTCCTATAGTAATATTAGAATATTGTAAGATATGTTAAAACATGCAGAATGCCCGAAGGATTATATTACTTATGTTTACACATACCTGTATTGTATAGGATTGCCTTCAAAGCTTGGTAAAATATGTCCTGCTATCTTTTCCCTCGGCTATCATCCAAGCATGCTATTCACACAGGCTTACGCCTAAAAAATCAAAACAAACAAACAAAAATACTACAGTGCATTTTTTTTCACTCCAAATTATTATTTTTTCCCTATTTTTAAGTCTTGCATGTTTAGAGCACATTTTAATTCTACCACAACTGTAATGTAATAGATTTCATTGCTACAAAACAGTAATACTATTAAACTACTTCAACCTTAAGATCTTTTCCCCTGAAAGCAGCCGAAAAGCAGCAGAGCCTTTCAAGTGCTCTCCTCCAAGAACACGGGTCCCCGAGCCTGTCCTCCAGTTACCCTCCACCGTCACCTCTGCATGTGGAGGACGTGGGTCGTGGCCAAAAAAGTCCTTCACTCAAACGCCACTCAAGACTGAATGGAGCTGCTGACGTGGAGGTTTCTGACCACCCCCTTGCTGTGCACCAACCACCCAGTGTTTTGCTCACAGCTCGTCTGACAAAGATGGAGAAGTAGCTTAAATAGAAGTTGTCAGGCATGTTTGGCTGAAATCGTTCAGAAAGTCTGATCTTCCTTCGTTGACCCAAACTGAACAGGAACCGTGACTGCAGTTCTAACACTGTAATAAAGACTATTAGTTAACTTGCTGAGTTAAAATGTTTGTGACAAAAGCAAGAAGGAGCAATATTGCAAAGACAGCCAGGAAATACAGACGATTTTCAAATCTAACGTTGGATTTAGGGTTTAGTTCAACAACTTTAGCTAATGTATTGTATTTCTTAGGTATTAAGCACCTGCGATTCAGAATGAGTTCACACACCTATCCATCCATTTTCTTAACCCGCTTCGCCTCTTTGGGTAGCGGGGAGCTGGTGCCTATTGCAGTGGTCACTGTGTGAAAGACCGGGTACACCGTTATCAAAGGAAATGCTTTTTGAGAGGAGATTGCAACATAAGATGGCTAATTTGTCAGTCGTGCAACACACAGAAATGTCGTAATAAAATTGCAAAATTAAGACGCTTGCATGAAGACTTAAACTAAACTTGCCAAACGTCATTAAGTGTACGGTGTAGGCGTGTAAGCTCCAGTGTTGCCGACCAGTCATGACTTGGACAGAGTGTGACATCACAACAAACTCTCATAACTTACAGAAATACTGTATTTCACATTTAGTCTTGTGTGGGAAGCTTATTTTGAGCTCTAAAATGTACATTAATGTAACATTATGTCATACAAATTTCCCAGAATGCAATGCAATGAAGGATATGTTTCAGTTCTTAAGTTTTTTTTTTTTTACAGTGCTCTGGTTTTAAAGCAACATCTAAAAGTGCATGCTCAGAGATTTAGGTGTTTTAGTTCTCGCCCACCACCATAAAAGGCAGGCTATCATGTAACTCCTTGTGTCTGTGTCTGTGTGTGTGGTGTGTGTTTGTTTGTCTGTTAGCAAGCTATCTCATAAGCCACTGGACGGATTTTAATGAAACTCTCAGAAATTAATTACTGGGTCTACCTCGACAACCCATTAACTTTTGGATTCAACTTGATTCAAGATGGCTTCCGCAGCTAATTGATCTTAGCAAACACAAAAGTGTCTATAACTTGGTCACTTTTACAGATAATGAGATAACATTTGGCATAATAGTAGTTGAGAGTCATCCACAACATACACTCAAGCACAAATAATGCAGAGTCTTAGTTTAAATCTTTGGTGTGTAATTTGCAGGCGTTGTGCATTTCTTCAAGGAATGCTGTTTCAACTAAATTACTGTACCTGAAGGACAATGTTTAACCTTTGCATCCATTCTAAAACGCTAACCTACTCCTTCACTCAGAGATTCTGCTGTATCTAATACAAACAGGTTGACCTTTTCAGCCTTTGCTTGTGTCTCAGGTGAATTTTCACACATTCTGAAATTGATTCGTTCTCTTGCCCGTGAGCCTCGACATAAAATGGCTAACACATGGAAGTGGCATCAATTTTCTGCTGCAGGGCTCGCACGCAAGATGAGAAACATAACATTAACACTTATTTAAATTTAATGTAACACACTCACTGTTGCAAAGTAAGAAGCACAGTCGGATTCAGTTAGTGATTGCGCCAAATGCAGTTTGGGAAGGAGTTGTTCCTGTGTCCGTGTCTCATGTGCAGGAATCAGTAACATTGAAGAGTAAACCATTTTCTGAGGTTGTTTCAATTGATCTATAAAGAAAAAAAGAAACCACATTACTGTTACTGTGCTTGTTTTTGTTCCGTGATCACTGTAATTTTGTACAGATCTATTGAAACCTGCATCTTCCACTGGTTCTTACTTGGGTGTGATTTGGGAAACAGTGGGGTCGCCACAGAGAGAACCAGTTGACCACTGCGCAGATGAATGGAGCCGTGTGTGGATTTAACCGTTGAGATTCGCAGGAAATGCTTTCTCGGATCGATGTGTTTGGCCCGGTGTACCGCCACATGCTGGGTGTCGAGTAGACAGACAAATATCTGGATTATGACACACGCAGTGGTGAGAGGCAGATTGTTCGCTCGCCTCCGCTGCGTGTCGGCTCTCCTGATTTATCGGATCCATCTCCGTGTAGTCGGGAAACATCTCCTCTTCTTTTCCCTGCAAGTTCTGATCCAAATTAGTGCCTTAGTTTTTAGTTCATTTAAGGCTGACGCAAAATTGTTAATAATTTAAATCCTGCTTTGCATGGGCAGTCTAGAAATTATAGAGCTAATGAATAAAGTAATAGTTTTGTCACGTTTCAAGGTCGCCCACACCTCCAGTTTTACTTACTTTCAAGGACAAAGCTTGACAAAACAGCATTTTTTTCTTATATTTTATTTTAGTTCATAGTTAATATCTTTTCAAGTTTTTTTTCCACATCATTTTAAAACTTATAAAAAAATATGATATTTTTTGCAATAATGTTTGACATTTGGTTTCCATATCACATAATACGTTCACTTAAGTCCTAAACATATAGAATTAATTTAGTAGATATAATAAATAAAGTTAATATATTATCCTTCAGCCAGTTTTATTTAAAAAATACTGTCACTTACAGCTGCTGCAGAGTGTGTTCTAACATTAGCAGTTGTTTGAAGATGTTATTAGAGGAAGGTGTTTTATTCAACAAGCTGGTGGGCCTTGTTAAAGCACAGGGGTTTACAGTGTCTGACCTTCACAACATGCTTGCTGAACAGTGTTGTGACATGAAACAAATAGATTTTTGATAATGTCAGAAAATTTAGTTCGTTGATGGTTATCAGGCTGGAAAAGGTTGAAAAATGCATCTATTTTTAGACGGCTCGTGTGCACAGAACATTCACGAGCACTGATTCCTTCTTCAGGACTGCTTGAACAACAACAAAAAAAGAAAGAAAAATCTTTGATATTCTCCAGAGTCACAGTAACCCCAAGTTCAGCTGTTAGCAACGCTTACATATAAGCTCCAGTTTAAGGTTCACTTCTCCAGAGAAAAGTTTATGGAGCTGTGTGTGCAGCACTTGCTTTTCCATTTTTAATTTTTTAGCGATCAACGTCTCGCTGTAGCTTTTTGCAGGGCCAAAACGATCTTGCCTATTATACATTTATAAAAAACACAACTGAAGTCAAAATTATTTGCATGGCGGGGCTGAAAGAAAAAATGTCAATGTTCTGTTTTTAAAAAAAAAAAAAAAAAAGATCAAAGAGGCCTGTTTGAAGCTTGCTAAAGATAAAACTTATACTTTTAGTTTTATTACTTTTAACTCTTAATTTTCAGTGTAAAGATCTCATCCCATCTGTTTTGCTGTATGGGGTGTCACTACAATATCATGATTTGAAGCATCTACAATCACATCAGGAACCTGCATCAAGAAGACGTGTCGTAATTAATGAAACACCAAATACTGAATTTTAACAGCAGTCTGAATGTCTGTTTGTGAATTTAAAAAGAACGTGAATCATGTAGCAGTTTGTGACAAAAAAAAGTTAGAAATTAATAAATGTAGGTTTTGAATTGGTTCTGTTTTCCAGATATGTTATACTGGATTGTTTGCTTTAATAATTTAATAATCTAGTATTTTGTTTAAAAATGTTTTTCTCCAACTTGCTCCAACTTGATTGAGCAGTTACGCAAAAATATGTCATATTATGTTCATATATATGTTCTTTGTATGTCCACTGCTTTTTAAATCAAAATATTTATAAAGATGTCTTTTGGACAAAATAGCAAAAGAAACAAAAACAGGGAGACTCTTACTGCATGTCGGTCACAATGCCGTTTTTACACAAATCTCTCTTAATATTGTATCTCTTATTGAAGCCCTGCCTGTTGGTCGTCACGGGTTTACAGTTGTATTTTGGCTCGCTGTTGCTTCTTATCCCTTTTCCTTTCCCTCCCCATTGTTTGTTTTCCATGCCTCGTGTTTGTCTCTCACCCTTTGACTTCAGCTCAGCGTTTTGGTGGCAGATAGAAAAGAGGTTTTTTATTGCGACTGCACCGTGTGCTGATTAGCAGCATCTGAAGCGGTAAAGATAATGGCCAAGCGCCGGAGCAGCACGCAGCGAAAGCATGTGGTGATGGCGTACACTGTGACCAGCGGGTATTGCAGACAGTGCATTATCTTAGCACTTCATTTGTGGTGAGAGGAGGCGCGCTGTTCCGTCTCCCTTTGTCCTGCACACCTCTATTCAGCCGGACTGCGTGCTAGTCAGGGGAGGGGTTTTAATTGAATGTGGGGCTTTCTCTGCCACACTCTGAGTTTGCCCGTCAGTGGATCCCTTCTTACATGACCACAAGGACCTTGACAGAGATAACACGGTATCACAATAAAGCACAAATACAATTAGTGGCAAAGTGATAGGCCACAAAGCAGATATCGGTACATGTTTGAAGGATAAGTGCATGCTAACGGCACCAACTGTCTTCTCAGCTTAAGGAATCATGTCACTCACTCTGTCTCTATTTTTGTCCACTCAGAGTGAATTTGTTTGCTAACTGTATACTACCTGTGTAGTTTTTTTTTGTTTGTTTCTCAGACCTGAAAGATAGCGAGAGGTGCTCTGTGAAGCTGTGAAGGACTCTGTCAAGCTGTAGAGTCTCTCTCAAAGCAGCCGAACGAAACCCTAATGGTATGTAGAGGACAAGAAACACAGCTTTGGCTACTTCAGAGCATTCTTCTCAGTGGGTCCCCTGATTACATCTGGTCACTTTGCAAAGGGCTGTGGTGATTTCATGATTTATACTGCGCTTTCGAGTGCACACTTCTGAGCTGTTCAATCATCTGAGCAAATTGAGGCTCAACTTGAACGTCTAGGGCTGACACTGCAGCACTGGAGGGCATCCTTGAGGTTGTTAGTCAGGTTATGGAGTTCTAAATCGTCACCCAAACCTCTGAGTAAGAATGGGAATGAAGTAAAGATAAGGCCTGTTAAGTAATTGTGATAAAGCTGTATTGATTCAAACTGAGCCAACAGCATTGTGGTGGTTAACATTGTTGCAGTAAGGCATGAAGATCCACAGTTTCTGTGTGAAGATGGTATGCTTATTTTCCCATGTCTGCGATGGTTTGTTCTGGGTACTCCGGTTTTCTCCCACATTCATGCTACTTTAAATGCTTAATGTTAGTCAGTTGGACTTAGAAGTGAGTGTTTATGCATGGTTGTCAGTCTCAGGTGTCTATGATGGACTGGGCGTACTTGCTTGGTGATTTCTGGTATTGACCCATTGCATGAATTTTGTTTTAATTGCATATTTCTGCTCGTGCTCAGTATACACCGGTTGGCAGAAAACAAATTAGAAGCAAAGAAAGTACATGGAGCCGGACAACTGAGAAGAAATAAAAACATCTATCACATTCAGACAGTATGGCTTTGTAAAAATGTTTTAATAAATTGATGCTGGATTGGTGTTTAATCCCAAGTAAGGGCTGGGAACTTGCAGCCAGTCAGTGACTGGCCAAATGTTTTCTGTTCAGACATTTACAAAAATATTCTGAATTTTACACACAAGAGACTTTGGAAACATACAAGTTGTTGGATGGTTAGAGTTATGTCTCCTAAGGGCTATATTTTGAGGCGTCAAATAACTGGCCCGTTTGTTTTGTGAAAACTGTGGTGTTTTCATCTCAGGGTGTCTGGCAAGCCTTGTGAGCTGTGAGTGTTCCTCGATAAAAACAGACTTGTTCCCAGTGCCCACTTCAGTTGTAAAAACTGGGTAAATAAGGCAGCGGGTTTAGTTTTGAAAAGTGGTTTTCGCTGATGATCCCGTTTCTGTTCATTTCCCTCGACATTATCTGGTAAAGGGCAGTGCACTTTCATTCACAGTGTGGATCCTTTTGCCTGTTTTTACATACGGACCAACATGTGAAAAGCGACTAAATGCTTAGTACGACTTCTCGCAAAAGCTTTTCGCACATCTACACATCATTTCACAAAAAAAGGAAAAAAAAAGCTACACTTTTGCATGTTGGCTGGCATTAATGATAAATATATGCTGCCTTTTTGAATGTAAAACAGCAGATTTCCCAAGTATAAGTCCTTATTTTAAGGCAGTGTCACCAGTTAGGCAGATTATAAACAACTAAATTTTATAGAAGCTCAAACTGTGACAAATTACAACCCCAAATTACACATATTTCACTTTATATTACACAACCACAACTGTTTTTCTTCAATGTCCCACCAGCAGACTAGTCGTAATCTTATTGATGGATTTTTTTTAGCAGCGTTACGTAAGACTGACTCCTTTCACCTGATTTTGCTTCTCCTCTCCCCTCTGTAGTTATTTCGTAAATCCTCCTGTTTTCTCTTAGACTTTGGTTGTGGAGATTTTTCCTCCACCTTTGATGAAATCTTCTTAGCCCATGTTTGATAAGGCATCGTGCACGTCCTAAATATAGCCACCTGTGACTGCACAGCCACGGTGTCACTGATCTGCTCGCAGTGTGCCTGTTGGCTGTGCCTCGCAAAGACAGCGCTGTTATGACAGTTCATTGGAGCGGGTGACAACAAAAATAGGATTAACCCTTTTAACCTGATTTTTTTTGTTGTTTTTTTTTCCATCTACACACTTAAATCTTGCTGTGTTTGTCAACTGGGCTGTTTCAAACCACTGGGCTGCTATATTTTATGGGCTGTGCAAATTGCTTTTTTATTTTTTCTCTTCATAGTTTTGCTTTTCTCACTCGCTGTCCCCAGGTTAAGTATGATACTTTGTCATAGATTGCCGCTTCCCGTAGCAAAGCATATTTTATGTAAAATTAAGTGATTATTCTCCTTCTCACGAGCTTTTCATGCTTATTTTTTATTCATACCTACTCATCCATTCATTGGAATATGGCAATGGGTCTAATGGAGCTGTCCCTCAGACTGTTATTTGTATTTGACTGCACTTTTGGGTTGGTCAACTATACTGAAATTAAATCAAACATGTTTTAGTGACTCAAAATATACATAAATTATTTTATTACTATTTCAGTTACTGAAAACAGTGAATGTTACATCTGTCATACCATTTGTAAGATTATCTTTATGACCACAATACATAACAAAACAACAAATTAATAATAGGAAAATCCTTGACAGTTACCATAAAACCTAAATTATGCTTCAATAAATAATTTTACAAACAAAGCAAAAGTCTTTCTTTGATGTTGAATACAGGTATGCTTTATTTCAGCATCTTTTACCCTTTTCTTGCTATCTGGTAGCTGTTTCTATGAAAATTAAAATAATTGTTCAATTTTCTTGAAAGCCCACATTCTGAAAGCCCCATCACTTAATGACACAGATGATAATTACCAACAATAATATCAAGTAGCCCACCAGTTTCTGTAGGTGAGACAGATTCCTTGTTTCCAGCTAACAGGATTTAGATATTACAAAAAATAATATGTATTTGTAATAAATGATTATTTTTGACAGTAAACACTGGATCATTTAAATAACTTTGTTTACATGTCCATATGCAAAATAGATAATTAAAATAAATATTGATTACCCATCCATCTATCCGTCCGTCCATCCATCCATCCATCCATCCATCCATCCATCCATCCATCCATCCATTTATTTTCAACTACTTATCGTGAAGGCAGCAGGAGTATGAGCATGATGTATGAGTATGAGCATGATGTATTCCATACATCCCTCTTTGTAGCAACATTCTGTGGGATCCTAAGGTGTTTCCAGGCCAGAAAATTCATATAATTCCTCCAGCTGGTTCTGGGTCTTCTCCAGAGTCTCCAATCATCTTAACATCCATTCTACTGTCACTTGTGAACAAAACACTGAAACTGAGATACAGACATTGACCAACTTTCACTACATGACTGGCAATGGTAAAATGGTAAAACAAACAGCAGGAATATGAGCTCATGTTATTTCAGTGCTGCTTTGACTTCCTACTGGTCACCACAAGGATGTGAAATTTCCAAACACCATGCTTTGCACATTTTAATTGGTTGTTGGTCTCTAAATTTCCACCTCCACCTGCACCAAAGAGTTGGCACTATTGCAGCACTGGTTTTTCAAAGCTGAAGCCAGTGCTTCAGTGGTCAAAACAGAAACATCTGGTGCTAAGCAAGGACTTGTTCTGAACTAGCAGTGATTGAATAAAAAAACACTTTTATTGACACTGAGGTACACATGTTTTAACACATACCCACTCACTGAAAGCTTTTCGATGTGTCAGTTATCATTAGTCTTAGTGAATGGTTCCTTGTCACCTTGTTTGAATAGTTTTTTGTTTGGTGTTGTAGCCTGTCAACAACACATGGTCTTGCATTGACTCAAGCGAGATGTCCATTAAAACTGAAAAATGTGTGATTCATCTTGGATATTTTGAAATCCGACTCTTAAAGAGGTATAATAAAGAATGGATTACTGGTATAATAAGGTGTTCTGTATCAGATTCATTACTGGATTGGAACATTTTTACTTTTTGCCAGTGCAAAATTAATGTTTTATGGGAAAACATTGATTAGTGTATAAATTATGTGTTTGGTAAGATGCCTGAAATTTCCAATTTCCTCTTTTATAGTTTTTGGCGTTGATTGTATCTGTTGTGAGGAGATTAACATAATTCACATCCACTAAATCATAAGAATAAGGGCTTTCCATAGTATGTGACTTGTACCCATTCACTCACAGCAGACATATTAAGACACCTAACTACAAATGGGAAATAATAAAATTTCAGGTGAAGTTCAGAAACCAGGTTTTACCACCTAATAATGTATAATGTAACTGCCTGTCTCTGTGTGTTGGTGTGTGTGCCTATGTTTGCGTTTGTCTGTCTGTTAGCAAAATATCTCATAACCAGTGACTGGATTTTATTGAAACTCTCAGAAACTGATTAACTTTTTAAATCAACCCGCTTTGAAATCAACTTTAGTGTACCCAGAAATGGCGAAAACTCAGTCAGTTTTACAAATACTCAGCTAAGATTTGATGTGGTAGTAACTGAGAGTCATCCCAAACACATACAATGAGTGCTAACAGATTATGTGAGATCTTTGTTTAAAACTTTGGCATGCAAGGCATCATGCAATATGCAACCCTTTATAGCATCCTTATTTTTTTTTATTACACATGAACTTTAAGTTGAAATTGACTAGTTTAAATTGCTGTTTAACAAAACCCAACTTTTCCTACACACCAGATCTTTGTGTATGAAGTGTGTTGGCTTGCAGCAGTTAAATGAAAATTGTGGTTTTGTGTGGTTAAAAATGAATTTAACTTGAACTAGTATCCATAGGCTGGATTAGAATCTGCCACTAGAACTAGAATCTGCAGGCTAGGATGTCTGAAATGACAACGAACGTTGGTTCAAATTTATACATACAGACACGCAAAACATGTGCACAAATTGATTAGGCAAAATAATGTCTTTATTATACAGAAACAGTTTAATTTAGTTTTAATTCAGTCAGGCACTCAAAATGAAGGCATATCCTTGAAACATTCGTATGTCCTGTTCTTATTTGGTGTGTGGTGCAGAATAAAAGTATAAATACTGTTAATTGGTGTCTGCTACTTGTATCTGACACAACAGCTGACCTGCTTGCTTGCTGTTTCATCCATTTCCCAGCATGCTTGCAGTCAGATTAACTTCTTTTCAAAGCAAAAGTACGACATGCACAAATGCAAATAACCTGATCAAACAAACATACGAGTCTTCCTTCTTTACTGTATATTCAGGCCTGCATATTCTTTTTTTTCTTTTTTCTTTCTCCATCACCTCCTCAATTTAAATATAGGCTACTCTGAAAGGTAAGCGTGCGTCCATCTCGAGTTGTTTGTGGGGCCGCTCACAAACCCTTTCAGGCAGACGACTAGTAGGGTGAGGAGAATGAGAGAGGCTTATCGTGTAGTTGGATGCACTCAAAGAGTGACAACATGTTCCCGCTGTCCCTGGTCACTCCACCAGAGAGTAGAGAGGGCTGTGGCTCCATCCCTCCAGACAGTAAAATGTCAGGGCTCCCTACATCAGTGCACCAAACTCTCAGCATCATCGTAAGCTATGAGATGTGCTGCTGCCCAAATGCAGTCACAAAGGGGTGACCTGCTGGCGATGGGAATAATCCTTTTATTCAGAGATTGCACAAATTATTCCTGAATGCTAAACCATCGTTGCAAGGACTCAGTAACAACACGAGAATCTGATAATAAGCAAAGGAATTTGGGGCCTTTATACTCACAAAAAAATAACTGAACATAACAAATAGATGTACTAATTACAAAACCAACTCAGAGAGCAGGAAAGCATATCTAACAAAGGAGTGACTGCAAATAAAACAAGTGAGGGTGACAAAACATTACATTAGAAGTATTTTTTAATGAGGAATCTAAAAACAAAATCTAAACCGAAACCTAGAAATCATGAAGTAATTGTTGTGTTGAGTACAAATTAAGGACTCAGTAGTTTTGTCTGTCTAACATAAAAGTGATCCTCAGAGTATTTGGCCAAAAAAAGGATGTTTTACCATATTTTTGTGTTTGTGTGACTGTATGTGTTTGGATGCCTTTGCCGTAGATGAGTTGGAAGACAGTGATTTTCCACCAAATGTAATCAGTTTCTTCCCACACTGTGTTATACTGTGTCACAGCTTGTGGCTGCATTTTGCTGGTTTTGTATTTTATGACAAGTGGTATCCAACCACACTCCTTGACTCTGTGATTTGACAGTCACACAAAGATACTGGATTGTTTAATGCTTTTGAAATGTCTACCCAACATTGCTCTTTCGCCCAGCTGTATTTATAGCACAACGGTCTTCTGTAAAGGGATTCCACTGCATAATAAAACACAGTAAATGGATCCTGGCTATGTTTAGACATCCTGACCTCCATTAAGAGGTAACCACAAGAGTGAAAAGGAGAAATCATGAGCAATCACGTTACACATCAGTACAAACAAATGCTCACACATGAACACAAACACATGAACTCGGCAGGTGCACATAATGCACACAAAAGTGTTTGAAGACCATTGGCAGCACAAAGAAATTTTATAAGAAATTTTATTTTGAAAGGTATCTCAAAATACAAATTCACATGTTGCATTTCTTGTGATTCGCTGTAAGCTTTGACATCAGACTTGATGTCAGTGTTGTAGGCTGACGGGAGTACAATTTGAAATGTTGGCATTTGCTTGAAACTCCCTCTAATATCAAACAGTGGAAATCTGTAAGACAAACTAACTGTTAATATCACGTTTTTACACAAATAATCCTCTTGGTTACATTTACAGAACTGATTAGTCACATAGGAACTCCTCCAGACAGTCCTATAGCTCCAACACGTGGTTAACATCTCCAAACAACATGCGTTCGGAAGTCGTATAATTAAAAGAATGTATACCCTGCTTCGTGTATCAGTTGCTGAAATTCTGTTTACCAATCTGTGTTTTAAATTTTTAGTAATCCAAAAGCTCAACTGTACCAACAACTTGGTTTAAACATGTTTCCCATTTCATTTTATCCTTTGCCTGGATGCTTCTGAGTCTTAAAATGAGCATACCAACACAAATACTGAATCTATTGATGTGATTTTTTTTATGAATATGGGAACAAATATAAATACAAAAAGAAATGCAGTATCATTATCAAATTCAGAGAACACATTCAGGGAGCAGAAGGGTTCAGTGATAGAACAGAACACTTGACTGTCAAATTAATCCATAAATTTGGATCCTGATCTAACCTGTAAAGTTTTAACTCTACTTTAAAATGTACAGTTTAGGTTTTAATCACAGTTTTGTTACTTTCTTCTAATTTTCACACACTTCAAAGTACTTGTAATATAATGAAGATGGGTTTTGATTCCCCGTCTTCTTGGTTACAATTAGTTATTTTGCTTGCTTGGTAAAAATTTAGTTTTTAAAAAGTTATTTGTTATGGAATATACTAAACACACTGAGATAAGGTTTGTTTTTAGGAAGTTTGATTTTAGGCAAAATATATAAACCTTTTTTCCTTTTGTTAGAATAACAGACAGAATAAATTATGTATTTTATTGTTAATAAGTTTGTTTTATTTACCTGGGTTAAAAAATGGTTTTTATTTAGTCCTAAAAAATACTTGAATTGACTTGAAAAGGGTTACTTACCTTTTATTTTTTTAATTTTATTTTTTACAATGAATGCATATGAAGTATTTAAATCAGATTTAACATTGTGCTTAATTTTATCAAACCATATAAATTTCCAGTTGTGACTGGTGGTGTAAATGTGTTTTCTGCAGGCTGAGCGCTAAATGCTCGCAGCAACTTCACAGACCATCAAGAATTAGGAAACAACGATTTGAGAAAAATTGTCTTGAAATATGTTGGCATGTTTTCCTTTGTTTCTTTCTGGGTTTCAGTCTTCATGTGAGCAAGCACAGCGATGGCAACGTTTGTCTAAATATAACTGGTCTAGACAACATGCAGAAACAGTATCTAGCTTTTACTCTAATGTTAGTTTCCTCTGTGCTTGTGTGTCTGTGTGGGTGGTGTGTAGGTGACACTGAGACGACTGTCACTGTATAATGTCTGTTTATGTTTGCATGTGTAAGTCAGAGGTTTTCTTTTAAACTGCAATCCTCCAGTGTTTTCTAAGAGGTGTTAACAGAAATAATTCAACATTTTTTTCAGTTACATGTACTATTTATCCACAAAAGTGTTTCTGATACTCAGAGTTTCTCTTGTTTAGTTCAATTTTGCCTGGTCTTTATCAAAAAATGACATGCTGATGTGAAAAGGGGCGACATTAGCTAATATTAAACCTCTACACTTTGGCATGACAGTGTTTGCTTAGCTTGTTGTTGTTTTCTCAACCACACATTGTGCACGTTACTACACCGATCTGCTGAACATATTAATCCATCAGGAGTTGAGTAAATTTATGCACTGACCGGACATGGTGATCTGGCGGACTGAACAAAAGCTGTAATGCAAAAATGCATCGGTTTAATATGCGCTAATGTAGCGTTCTTTCACACTGGTATGTTGTTTTTGAAAGACTTTTTTTGTAGGCCTGAAAAATAATTTTTGAAAAAAAAAATAAAATGTCACCCTTGTTTGGGGCCTAGCTTGTTTTTTTTTGTTTGTTTGTTTTTTTCCAAACTCTGTGCTCTATGGCTGATGTCTACTATTTGATCAACCATCACTTAAAAAATAGCTAGACTTTCCTTTTAAATACTTTTTTCACTTGTAGGTTTCTGATTGTTATCTGATTAGTATCACTGAATTCTGTACATTTAAAATCTGGTTTTCTTTTCTTAGCACCAGTTTTTACTGTTTATCCTTGTATGTTTCTGTTCGAGTCCATGTCTGAACTGCAGGGATTTCTGGACAACACGCCACAGTAGCTCTTTCTACTCTGATTGCTAAGAAAAGAATCAAATTTTGTTTGCGTCAATCGTCTTAGCCTAAATTTAGGTCCTCATCTCTCAGCTACACTTTTCCATGACAGTGTGATTCTGTATGGCAGCAGTTCAATATAAACCCCGAGTTATTTACTTCAACATGCCATGAATGAACTATAAAATCAATAGGCATCAGCCGCACAACAAGGAGCTAGAACAGCAGCAATTACTTGCTGTAGTGTTGCTATGTGGCTGTAGAACTGTGTTCCCTTCTTATTTCTCAGTTATTTATGTAGCATGAGTTCTTTATTTATTATGGCCCACTTCTGACATTAGTTTCCCCTACAGAGATGTTTATAGCCTAGTTAAAAGTGAGTGGCCAAATCACTGAAGATCACCGGACCAGTGCAGAGGGCAGAACGTCTCATGGTGTTGATATCCATAATCTATCACAATATAGTCAATCTGAATTTAATCATCAAGCCAGCACTAAAGTCTCAAACTTGTAAGATAGACAAGGTCACAGTCCAGTTATAATTAACTGAATAGGAATTTATAGTTCAAACTCTAATAAATTTTACATCAACTCATTTTGATATACAGCAGAAAACAATATTACTTCTACCAGGTTTCAAAGGTAATACTTTGTGAGTTTATTGATTATTATTTTATTATTACATTTGCCTTGTCTGTTTCCACTAAGCAATCAGACTAAGAGCAAACAGCACAGTTACAATAGGCAGGAAAGTGGGTGGTTGTTATTAAGGAGCTGATTGATGAATTATAGAAATTTTTTCCAGTGTTTGTTAGCAAGGCTCAGTGTGTATGACGATTTTTTTCAAAGACAAAATAGTATTAATATTTACAAATCTACATCAATAGATTGCAGTGTTAATGATGTAAATACTGAATTAAAGTATGTATATGGAAAAAAAAAGATTTAATTATTCCATGTTTTTTTTTTAAATAGGTGATCTTTTGTGATATTTAAGTACACAGTAATTTGAAAACACATATACAAAAAAAACTAATATTCCTAAGCAAAAAAGGCATGTTGTACATAAATATATTATTCACATGAAGTTTATTTGATAAATTTTGCCATCTCGACTCTACAATTTCCTCTAATGTCTCTCTCAATGATGAACTCAACTGTAGGATAGAGAAGGCGGCAGCTGCTTAGGCAAGTTATTCACCAACAAGCATCTAACTTTGAAGACCAAGATCAGAATATATGAGACCTGTGTAATAAGCTTCTTTCTGTATGGGTCCGAAACACGGACATGCTATAAGAGGCATGCGAAGAGGGTGAATGTTTTCCATCTTCACTGCCTACGCAAGCTACTGAGCATTAAGTGCCCAGACAAGGTCTCCAACACTGAGGTGCTTGACAGAGCTGGAACCACCACCATCGTGATGAAGAGGAGGAAGAAACGGCTGAGATGGCTAGGCCATAATCTGCAGGATGAGTGACCATTGCATTCCAAGGCAACTGCTCTTTGGCCAACTTGCCACTGGTCGCAGACCTCTGGGAAGACACAAGCTTTGCTATAGAGGTCTGTGCAAGGACACAATGAAGGAGTCTGGAATCTCTCTGAACACCTGGGATCAGGCAGCCAATATGAGGTCATCATGAAGACAAACCATACGTGGTGGAGCTGTGCAGCTTGAGGCAAAGCTCAAGCAAGACCGACAGCTGAGACACCAAAGATGGCATGAAAGAGCCAGCCAAAGAATTCCCGTGTACCTGAACCCTGTGTGAAAGTACAGATGGCAAATAAAGACTCTAAATCTGAATCTGATTCTGAATCGGAAACACAACAAAACAATCTCTTGCAGTAAAGGAGATAAAATATTACCCAACATGTGTTTAATAATAAATGTATTCCTTTTCATACTAAATCTGTTTGGTCTGGAATGATTCCATTTTGAACAAATGTTAGTGGTGTGTTTAACAAAGTGTTTACTAAACATCGGCGTCTGAGTAATTTAGCTGCTTTAGTATTCATCATATCCTTATTTTTGTCTCTTTGAATCAAGGTTTTACTGGGATTTGACCATGTTACTCCTGATGGTCGGCAACCTCATCATCATCCCGGTGGGCATCACATTCTTCAAGGATGAGCACACACCTCCTTGGATTGTGTTCAACGTAGTCTCCGACACGTTCTTCCTCATGGACCTGGTCCTCAACTTCAGGACAGGAATAGTGAAGGAGGACAACACGGAGATCATCCTGGACCCGCAGCAGATCAAAATCAAGTACCTGCGGAGCTGGTTTGTGGTGGACTTCATATCCTCCATCCCCGTGGACTACATCTTCCTCATCGTGGAGACACGCATTGACTCGGACTTCTACAAAACGGCGCGTGCTTTGCGGATTGTACGTTTTACTAAGATCCTCAGCTTGTTGCGGCTCCTGCGGCTCTCGAGGCTCATTCGTTACATCCACCAGTGGGAGGAGGTGAGAACCTTCATATTTATGTGTTAAAATTTATTCAAATGGTATTTCCATTGTAGGGTGCAACTGCAAGTATTGTTGCTGTGTGCCTCTCCTTTAACCCTACAGGAGGGAAATATGGATCTATGATGGTTCTGATTGCATCCACTTTTGAAAGAAGTGAAGTGGCTGTTTTGCTGTTCACGAGTCACCAATATGTTGATGAAGCTGGGATGCTGATTAGCATATTCTCTGTGTGCCCATCCAGAGAGCAGTGGGACCACAGACCCCAGAGAGGCAATGCTGCTGTACAAGCATGATTATAATTGCGGCAATAATTAGAAAAGTTCCCATTGCTCTCGCTGGATGGTTTGTTGTTCATTTTCTTGGGGTAAAAGGTGCAAAGTGAAGCATCAGAATCACAGCTTGGAGTCAATGCGAAGACACTCCATCAGATTTTGGTGTCAGTGAGGGCAGCACTGTGAGGTCACACAAAGAAATGTTGGAACAAGCAATTGCAGGGTTGAGCACATTGTTACAAATGATGAAAAACACTTGACAGTAACAATTAAGACAATTTGAAGGGCAGTTTCAGATTGAAGAGTAGGGTGGAGGCTTAGGTTCAGGGTTTAGCTTCTTGATAAAAAGTACTTTCAGATAATTAGACTGCATGGCCATAATGGTCATACAGAAGAAGCAGTTCTGCATCACTGCAGCACATTCTGTGCAAAATATATATATATTTATACTTCTAGTGATTCCAACCAAATGATCAAATGATTCCTGTGTCCAGTGTAAGCATTGCATATAATGAAATACTTAACTTTAGTCTTCACTCTACTGAATTTTTTCTGTCTTAGTTTTAAAGGAATAACATTTATCTCAGACACTTTTCAATCAAGTTTTAAAATGACACTTTATTTCATATTAAAGAGAGAGAATACTGGTGTATTTTACATAAAAACAAATATTTAGTGTTTACATTAAAAAAATAGATTTCCAAACCTATAAAAGAACAAAAAATTAAACTTGCTTCAGGAAACTAATTTGAGCGAAAACCACAACTGATTTTAGTGAAATCTTTTGGCTTTATTGGGTTTTAAACAAGACCCTTTTCTTTATTAAACAGTCACAAGCAACAAAATTATAGTTATTTTTTCAAACATTAAAAGAAAAAAACAAAACAGATCCCCCACTTGATTGTTTATTATGACTTGCTCAGAGAAAGTCACCTACCAATTTTCCTCTTAACGTAGATTTTTATGCATTTTTGTTTTTTTCGTTTTTTTGTATTGAACTGACATAACAACAATAAGAAAAACAAATATCTGTGTGCATCATTACAATAAAATCTGGACAAGTTGAATAGCTAACTGATTGCCAATCAAAGCACTTAAATATGCAAAGTCAGTGAAGTTGCAAATTTTCAAAAATTCAGCTGGCAATCCGGGTGGAACAGTGGATTGAAGTGGAGTGTGGTGACATTAATCATGCAGGACCTCTCTGATGCCATTTCAAAACGAGGAAAAGTTCAAATCAATCACTAGGGAGGATCCCTTGCCTCTCTGTGGCTCCATGCATACCTGCTGGCTGCTGATCTGAACGTGATATGAAGGAATATAGGATTCAGGTTAAACATGCCTTTTTTTTAGGGCGGACATAGTGAATTATCACATATTTACTCTGCAACAACTCAACGAGGTAGGCATGCAAGGCAGGGGAGCTGTGGAAGGGAGAAAAGGGAAGGCAAATAATAAATAAAGAAAAAAGCCCTCTATAGCTTCAAGCCACGTCCTTTTGTTTGGATATAATTAATCACCACTCAAGACTTGCACTTTGTTTCAAAAACAATACATAAAAGAAGGACTGGAGGAAAACAAAGAGCTATGATTCATATTCATATTATTAAAACAAGGAAACACAAGGACATTATAGGGCAGAGAGGACTCTTAAACTGACACAACAAAGAGTGGGACAATATATTCCCAGAGCGAGTACCATTTGCATGTTGTATCCCTGGGTGTTGCATGTGTTTTCAGACTGTGTGTGTAAAGGTTCTGATGAATGCTAGTTAGGCAGACAGAGTGAAAGGCCAGCTCTGCCTCAGCACCATAATACTCCACATGCAACATCTCAGAAATGTCATCTGTCACTGCAGAATAACTTGTCGACAAGATCTCGCCACCTGTCTGACTTTTTGACTTTTCCCTACAAACGCTGCACCACAAACAACGTGCGTGTATGCTGTCACCATTTTCATGTTTTTAGCACACGTCACGCTGCTTCGACTGCCATCTGTTCGTCAACATAATGAGCATTATGAAGAAAATTACAGTAAGACACCACAACCCTGGTAATGTTTTATCAGAATAATCTAACAGCAGCCATTGAAAAATGTTATTTTTCCTGTTTTTTTACAGAATTAGGGCAACTTCATTGTAAGCTTAAACGCTCTGCAATTTATCAGCTTCATCTTTTAAATGCCATTTAATGTTGACCGCCATTGTAAGAATGGCTCTGCAGTGAGATGTGCCTTCAGAATCCTCAAACCTGTTAAATATATGCAAGACAAAAATAGTCCTGTACAAATGCGGTTGTTTTTCTTAAAAATCAGTTTCCTCTTTTTTTCTGTCATAAGTCACACAGAGGACAGGTCTTCTGGGAAGTCTAAAATGGCACTCGGAGGACTTGACTGCAACATTTCGAGTTACTTAATTATTTTCCTCGGCTAATAAAGTGCAGTGAATAAACTTTTTTAGGAACTAAGGGTAAAAAGTTTCCAAAGGTGGTCAGCCTGATCATTTTCTGCTTCGCGTCCTCTCCTTAACAGCAGTAGGTTGTTCTGACACATCATAAATCTGTTTTATAATTCCTCTGTGGCAGATAGCTAACACACGCACACACACACACACACACACGCACACTGCTGCACTCGGTCACAGAGTCAGTTTAAGGGAAATAACATTTCTAGGAGACATAAAGGTGGTGACTGTAATTGATGCCTCCATAAAATGGAAATGGGAAACGTTATTGTCAGAGGTCAGCTTTAATTTGGTTTTAGTACAAACTTCTACAGTAGCTCAAGGAAAATAAAAACATGGCATGTTTTGGCGAATAAACAACACACGGCAGGGCATGTACATGTCTGCATAGTGTTTCTCTTTGTGTATTTGAGAATTCGAGCGGTTTAGCTGGCTTTGTTGACGCTGACTGTAGCTGCGTGTCTCCTCACTCTCGTATGTATGGAACCCGGAGGCTGAGACATGTTTGCACATAGCCACAAACTGATAACGTGTCCTTGAGGATGATTCTTGATAGCCTAACGACTCCACTGAGTCCTCCCAGAAAAGGGCAATAAAAGACAGCAATTCAGAGCTTGCCTACATATATATATATGAGGTGTGATGGAAGGTGGAATAACTGGAATTAAAGTCAATCCGGTTTCCTAGCAGTTTCACAATCTGACTCTTTTAGCACCTTGTGAAACCTCTAGGATGTTTGTTTAAATAAAGTAATGTACTCCAGTTTTTTTCAGTTCAGTCATTATGCCCTCTAACCTAATCTACTGACACTATCAGTATGTTTTTTTTCATAACAAAAGCAATGTCCTGTTTCTCTGCTAGCTTAAGAAATCATCGAACGTGTCCTTTTTATACCACAGGTTTGATTGCTATCATTCCGTTCCAAACGCTCCAGATGTGTGTTTTTAACACCCTGCATGGTGACAGAATGCTGTTTACAAACAAGGAGGTTTTAGTGGTGGTGGCTTGATGCCAGTGCTAACACTGTCATGCATTATGGTGTTCAACATGGTGTGCAGATATTATAAGACTAACACATAAACACGCACACACACACACAAACAGACTGTCATTATGCCTCTCCCCTGTCAGTTTCCTCTTGTCACTCTTCCTGTGGATAAAAATAAAACTGTGACCGGATATTCTCCTCATTGGAGCTGTTGACTTGGGTGAGATTAGTCATCTTGTTACATCAGATTCAAGGCAGTGCACTAATGACTGAGCTCTGAGGGTTTCCTCCCGTCACGCCCGATGCCCACAGCGGAACCATCTCAGTTGGCCAGCTCAGTAAATGTTGCTTTTAGCGCAGATGGAAGAAAGTTTGTGACAAGACATGAAAACAGAGCTAAGTAAGGGTGAATAAAAATATACTAGGACGGAACGAAAACTAACGTTAACCAGTGTCTTCATAATGAAGCTGTGGGAGGTCAAGTTTACCAATTTAATTAAATGTGCAATTAACGGGGATGCTTATTTGTTGCTACAAGTAATAACAACAATGAAACATTCAAACCGTAAAGCAGAATAGGGTGAGACTTTTTAAAAGGCACATAAAATGATAGCTTATGGTACAGTGTGCAGTGAAACGACTTAAGGTGTCTAAAGTGTAGGGAGTTCTGCTACACCATCTGTCTTTTTCTATAACAAAAGATTGCAGAACATTTATCTCTGTGAATATTGGCATCTTGGATTGTTAGGATTTATGGCTCTTGCACACCCTGGTGGATTTGGGCTTCAGCTGTGGAAAAACAAAACTAATCGTCAACCGCCATGATAGAAGTCAGCTGTGTGAGGCCCCGAGTGTCCAGAGAAGGAGCGGAGTGCCTTTCTTTTCCACCCAGTAAATCCATACAAAAATATTTAAATAAGGTAAATCAGCTAATCAGCTCCCCACTCAGTGACCCATTACCTTGGCCAAGGACTGGTCCTTCAGAGATAAGAAAAGCAGGAATAATAGACTTAATGGGCTATTATTGAGTTGACAATGAGGCTTTCCTGCAACAGTGACAGGTCCTCAACACTGTGAATGAGCCCTGTGTGCTATGAATATCCACAATGGACTTGCTTAAAAAACTATTAAATCCAAATGTGTAATCCAGCGCAAACCCAATGCTGCATCCCTGTTTGGAGCGGATTCAGTGGGTTTTGTTATTTGAGCCCCCTCCAGGCCTGTTTAGACAGATGATGGAAGGGTGTTCCCTGTGGTCCACTCCCAGGCCTACTTTTCATTCTTCACACATGCTTCGTCCACAATGACAGAATGCATGAGCGTGACATTTTGAAAGAGGCATTTACAGTGAGAAATCTAATCCCTGGCCAAAGCCTGCTCCATGAATCTACCATTGCGCAGGGTTATTAAAAATATCACAGAGTTTTGAACTTGATTTAGTTGATAAAGTCCCTAATTCATCACAGGGAAATCATCTGTAGATGGATGGATCGAGTCATGTGGGGCGAGTACCTATCCCACCAGGTGGGGCACACCCTGGACAGGTCACAGATCCATCTTAGGGCCTACTCACACAAGACCATTCAACCATGCACTCTCAAACCTAAGGTCAATTTAGAACCTCTAATTAACCTAACCTGCATGGTTTTGGACTTTCGGAGGAAACCAGATTACTTGGAGTAAACTCACACAGGCACAAAGAGAACAGGCTCCAGCTGAGAGTTTTGCTGAAGACCTTCCTGCTGTAAACCAACAGCACTATTAACCATTTAACCAAAGTGCAGTCCGTTCATGTCTGGTTCAAACACAAGATCATGTTGAAATAAACATAGTAAATGTATTTGGCATATACAGTGCAATGATTATCTAAAGAGAAATTATATGTTGAAGCCAGCATATGCGTCAAAAATTTGTCATGCCTTTGCAAATTTACACGTTTTCACAAAATAACTGAGTTCATCTCATGCTTTTAATTTAGATTTACATACGACTGAGGAGCTAACAATTCCAGAAATTTGGTAGACAAATACAAGACCTTTGACATTTTTTGTTAAACAAATTGAATACAAAAATGCTAAATTGTTTTTTTTGTTTGTTCTAGAGAGGTGCTCTCCAATGTAAACTTAGTGATAATGTCTTTCTCATAGTACTTGGGTGAGTAGTACTGAGTGCCATTTACCGTATGAGCTGACAGCACTCAAGTTTAAGCATGCAGATTTTAGCTTTGTGGTAGTTGTGTATCAACATTAGTCCGGTTCATGTAGATTTTTGAAGTCAGAGGTCAGTGTGAATGTGAACAGGAATTTATTTTGTTCTGATACAAAATAAATGGTAAGTTGGAAAAGTCCACTTGGATGTACAGTAAAAAATGTGCAGTTTTTCTTTTCCTTTGAATGATCAAAATTGTTAGCATGAAGTTAAAGATCACAGTTGCTGTGATACATTTTTGACTTTCAAAAAATGGAATTTCACACACATGCTTTATGTGACAAAATTACAAAAAGTTAACCTTATATTCCTTAAAAGCAAAAATGTAAACCATAGTTTGACTGGCAGTGGATAAAGAAGAAGGGGGAGGAAACAGTCATAGATGTTCTAAACACATAGTTTTTCATCCACCTGCTGTCTCACCTGCTGCCACTCCAGATGTTATTTGTTCAGAATCTACCGCATCTATAACACATCTTAACACCACAGAAAAAAAGCGATCAAGTGCCCCCTGAAAATTATTTTTATTTATTATATTTTTGCAAGAAACTTCCTTATTACAGGGTCTTTGTAGTGTGAAGAAAGCACAAATATGTAATGTAATATGTAATATGACCTCTTTGTAATGATTTTTGGACTATACTTTTCAAAAACGCATGAAAAAAGTTAATTGGGTAAGTGCCACATAACTTTCACAACATGTACTAAACGCAGAGAACTAGAGATACAAAATTTCAGTTTCAGCTTCTTCACCAAATTTACCATAGTCATTCGGAATACTTCATCCACACTGTATTTTTTCAGAAAATGCAAATTTCTCCTGTTGTAAACTTACTCAGCAGATCACATTGTGACAAACTTGTTGCTGATAGTGGCAGGGAAGACGTGGGCTGGAAGAAAAGCTCCAGGAAAACAATACGAGTGAAGAATTTTGTTTCCTTTGTGTCTGTCTTTTGAGACGCCACCATGACAAACATTCATCATCATTAGCAGAGCAGCAAACACCAGATGCTGTCGTATAGTGCTATATTATTAACTGTGTCTGGGCAGCCACCGTCAGCGCCGGGGGGCTTATGCAGCTATTCTCTCACCTGGATCTCAGTCCATCTGCTTGAGATGACTCGGCAGCTTCCTTTATCCCCTTTCTGCCTGTCTGAGCCTTGGTGTTGGTTAACAAGGATACAGATTAGTTTTGGATTTGTCTTGTGAATTTCTCTTTATTGACAGTTTTTTTATTTGAAAACAATAGCAAAGATGTAACATTAATAGTATGTAATGAAAGCAAATGGCCTTTTCCCTGTAAGTGTATTGTTTCACTGTGGGGATACTGTTTCTGTAACATCATCTAACACCAATCTCTTAGTTGTAGTTTTGAAAGCATCACTCAGAAACTAATTACTAAAAGGTATGTGATCAAGCACAGGTATTGACAAAGACAAAATAGCAAATAAGGGAGTCTCAACAGCTCCATAGTTTGTCATAATAAGACGCCTAAGCCCTGCTCCTGTAAGGAACCGTTGTGTTGTGTATCTGCGCTCTCATCAATCAAAGCGCTCCTGTTTATGCTGATGCTAATATTGCCATGCTCACTTTGTGTTCCTATCAATTAAAAGGAAGCAGTCAGCAATCCATCATCCTCCGTGTAACACCGTGTTGTGCACCGCTGTCCGTCTGAAGTGCAAACACACGTACACACACTGCATGTACAGTGGTCTGTGCCCGGGTTGTGGTCACATGCATTTTATGATGTTTTTTATTAATAAATAACACAAGTCCTGCTGTCAGTGGGTATATTTTTTATCTCCAGAGGAGGCAATAAAAATCGAGGTGAAAGGAGGAGTGAAGATACTCGGACCTCGTTCCTTTCCTCCTACAAGCCAATCTTGCGGCTATTTTTTTGGTAAACGAAAAGCCTGTGCCTGCTTGGCATGGCACTATTAGAATTGCCTGCAGCTGTGAAGGGAGATAGGGGATTCACCCTCCTACAGTCACAGTACAGTCTGGGTTACAAACTGGAGATTTGCATGGCATTACCTGTCGCAGTTCCCCTAGGCTTTATTCTCTACACAGCGGCTAAGTGACAGAGGTCTTTTGAGGGCAGAGCTAATGTATGAATGTAGCAGGAGTTCTTGTTAAATAGGAATAAATCATTCCTGTTCTGCAGGTAGATGTTGAAAGAAACTTAACCAGCTTCAGAGAAAATGTTCTGACACTTGAGATTTGGGTTGATATTCAAGTCTACTAGCAGGTTTAAGAGCAAGCCGCATAACACAAAGAGACATGTAAAAAGAAAAAATTAAATAAATACTGGTAACACTCATTTAGTTATTAGACCAAAGTATTGCACCTTGAAAAGTTTGGAATACTTACAAGAAGATAAAGTATTAGAGTTAATGACTGGCAAGATCCTTTAGAGCTTCTTACTAGTGCCTTTAGTATTTGGTTCAGTGTCATCATTGTAGGAACAGCAAGGGTCACAGTAGTCTCTCACAGTGAGGATAAACAACAAGGTATAATAACACCACTGTACTTATAGGCCACTGGCTAGTAAATCCTAGCTTACTGTTTTAAGTGTCGTTATTCTCAAAACTCAAAGGTTCTCTTCTTTTCTTCCCAGGAGCTATTAATTTTGGAAGTAGCCCACACCAAATTACCATCCTACGTAAGTTTAATTTGATGGCAGAGGTCAGTGAACTGCCCACTTGCTTGATGTCCTTTTGCCTAACAAGCTAAAATCAAAAACCTGGAAACACGGCCATCGAAGGGTCCACATTATTCTCATTTTCAGTTTCATAGGTTTGTTATTTTTTTTAGCACCCCGTATATTTCTGCAGCTTTTTCTCACACACTTTGCATTCGTGTTTCTTTAAACACTCCATTTTAAAAAGGCTCTTTCTGCTCTGTGTGGTCAACAGAAAAAACAGCGGATTTCTTATTATCTAAGTTTATGCCAAACAACCCACCGAGCAAGCTATTATGCAAATTCTTTTGCACTAACGTTGAGCCTAAAAAACAAATGCCTAGACTACAAACAGGAGGTCTTTGGGTTTTGTAACTCTTCAAATGATTAAAATGCACAGAAGGGCTCCCAAGAACATTGAAAGAAAAGGAAAAAAAAACAATTCAAAGTTATGATATGGTACGATGTCCCCAAAATAACTGATGTCTCATAAATCTCTCCCCCTAAATTTAAATATCCGCCTAAATAGTTTATCATTTTTATAAATAAGTGTAAATGTAAAAATCACATTGACTTTTTTATGTTAATCTCAGTTCTTTGTCTTAGTAAAAGCTGTATTTTAAGTGTCATTTTTAAAAAGTTTTAAAAGCTGCCTGCATTTTATGAGATTTCCCTTTCCTGTCCGGAAGTATGATTTCACAGAGGGAATGTAACACTTTCAACTTATGGACCTCTGTTACAGCTCCATCAGGAATCCAAACACCACACAACATTGTGTATTAGCAAGCATGACTTATGTAACAATGATTTGCTATAAAAGGCAGGCTACTTTAAACAAACAAACAAGCTCATGTATTATGTGCATTTGTAAACAGAAGATATGGAAAACAGGGGGACTTGCAACATGAGAAAAGATTTGGCTAAATGAATCGTTCAGCTCAGGCGAGGAGTTCAAACTTAAACATCTGGAGAAAGAGAAAAGAGACAGAGGTGAAAAGGGACACTGCTTTCATGAATGAAGAAGTCTTTGTCCTTTTTTTTTCTCTGAGTATACCCCGGCCTCTTGCTCGCTTGTTGACATAACAAAATTGAGGTGATTTGATGATGCAGTACCTGCACTTACAACAGACATCAGTTCCTGCTAACCTCTCTTTGTTCACACAAACAGAGAGAATACACAAATGCATACACACACCTGTGGGCATCCAACTGTTAACAGAACAATAAACAGTTGGGAACAAAAAACTAAGAATAAACCTGGGTGTCGAGGATGTTTTCACCTTCCTTCATCCATATTAACTACCGCTGAGCAGCAAAGTGAAAATGGAATATCCCCTCTCACTCATGAGTCCTTTAAAGGCACCAAATGGATTTTAATAAGAAGCAGAGTGACTAGCGTTGCACACTATGGTCTTCAATGGGATTAAAAGCCTTTGAATGGTTGAGGTCATTAAAGTCTAGAAGTCCTGCAGTTCCTTATGAGTATGTTTATCATAAGGATTAACAAACCCAGTGAGCACGCTCCCTCCTGGAGCACAGCCACTTTTACTTGTAGCATTATTGAGTTTGTCAGAGCAGCTGATGATAAAAGTGATTCAGCAGCCCTGGAAGGTAGAGCTCTGGTCCCAGTAATGTATGCTGACTGTGCCCTAGTGAACCCATGGACACACAGCAACATCTGCCTCCACCAGCTCATATTTTTCAGCAGGCTACGTATGTCTAATTCCAGCACCAGCAGCCATCTGCACGACAAAGGCAAAGAATAGATCCAAAGAACATTGCGGCGCTTGTTGAGAAAGACAAATCTCCCTCAAGGATGCGAGCGAATGTCTTGTGCGATCCAGAGAGATTTCGGGGACTTGATAGTCAGCAGGTTGAGTCATCGCTCTAACCCCATTTCCTGCTTCCTTCATCTCCCCTTCTTCAGATCTTCCACATGACCTATGACCTGGCCAGTGCCATGGTGCGAATAGTCAACCTGATCGGGATGATGCTGTTGCTGTGTCACTGGGATGGCTGCCTGCAGTTCCTGGTGCCCATGCTGCAGGACTTCCCCGCTGACTGCTGGGTGTCCAAAAATAAGATGGTGGTAAGTTGTTTTTTTTTTTTTTCTGCGCGCACTCCTGCGGTCTCCTGTTCAAATCAGATTACGCTCCTGTCTTGTGTCATCCATCAGCTTCCGTAATTACGGCACTAAAACCCTTTAGCTTCTTGGAAAAGATTGCAGAGCATATCTGTCATTTTAAACCCCAAATCAGAGATATTTATGTACTGCACTCGTCTACATTTATTCAATTTGTTGATAACTTTATTTCTTGGGAGACTTTTGTGTAAGGAAGATGTGTTTGTGGCAATCAATCTTTCTGAGTGTAACAGGCAGGCTTTATCCTCATATTAGCTGCATTTGATCTTCCAGCTGCCAGGGAGCTGTGCATGTTTCCATTCTGTGCTTTAACTTTGTTGTATTCTAAAAACAGCTCCTGGAGTGGAAGATTTGCTCACATCTGGCTTATTACAGAGTTTTATTTTATCAGTTTATGGTAGTGCACTGTGTTATATCGAACATGCATCTTACCCACCGCAGATGGCCTCATGTGAGCAGTGCATGCTGTTGAAGAGTGCTCTCCCAATATTTTGTCAGGTTTTGTCAGATGGGCATCTGGGTACCAATAAATCGACATATTTCCAACTTTTAAACAACACAGCTGAGCGGAGTAGTTCTTTAACTGATATTTTATCAGTATAGATGTGAGTATAAATGCTGTAAAGGGAATGTTTTTTTGTGTTGTGAAATAAAAGAGTGCCAGAATGAATATGTCCCTTGGTGACATTAAAGTGAAGTACTTTTCTTTAGTAGCTTCTTGCTCTCACTATTTTATTTTATTGTCTTACCAATGATTATCACTGTTGTTGCACTCATTTGTTGCAAAAGTCAACACTTGGATAGTTTCACTTTGGATGCTTTCTATATATATCGCTTATCTGTATTTCACATCATTTTTTGGAGTAATCCAGGACCTAGATAACCATACAACTGAACATTTAGGGAAGCCAAGTTTCCGATGTATAAGAACCAGTTTCTGTTCTGCTGTAAATTAAATTCTCTGTACCAGAACAGATGTCACATGGGTAGTTACATCTCTCAAGATATGATGTTCTTAGTTTATCTTGCCTCACTGCCTCCCTGACAGGCTCACTTGTTTCACTGAGTCTGCCTCTCTCATAGTTAAGCGAAACAACAGGCAGATGTTGCAAACTTCTTCCCCTGAGATGTTCAAAACTTTTTCTAATTTTAGCTTGGTTTCCACTCCTTTGTGCACAGGTATGAATCAAGATGAGGGATGCTGTTCTGGGACTCTGTCTTTGCTTAAGTTCATACCAGCAACCACTTTACAGTCTTTTTTTCTTTTTCCAATTAAGATCAAATTTAAACACATTAAATTACAAAAACAAAGAAGATGAAGACATTTTTAGACTATTTTGCCAGTTTATTTATCCTAATTTATCTTAATTTTCCTTTGCTTTCCAGCATGAAACATTAATATTTGCCCCAAAATGTATTTAAGTCAACTAGCAAAGGGAATTATTTTAAATTGCACATGGCTGAGCTGACAAATGTGCAATATGTAATATTAGTTTAGAAAATTAGGAGAATAATTTTTGCATTGTATGACTAATATCTTGTAATAGACATCCGCTAGTTATAAACAAGACTTTTGCAACATGTTTAACTTTCTTATGTTTTAATAGGATCGTATAGTACTGTATTAGCTCAAATAAAAACAGATCCTTTTATTTGTTTGAAAGGTGTGTTTTCATATTAATGATTGTAAACTCGTGGTCCTGGGTTCATAGTTAGGCTGTGAGTTCATTTCCTTTGGGCTACAGTGTATTAATTTATAAATAAATCAATCAGTGTCTGATACAAAAATTAGTTGTAGCCCAGCTCAGAAAAGGTATAACTTTATTGTAAATACTTGGAAATATGCAGATGCCTTTTCAAAATATGACTAAATTTAGATGTCGATAAAACTTTCATTTTAAAATAGGATTTAGCCCAATTTCACTTAGGTGTTCATGGATACTTTAGATCTTATTTATTACATTTTTGATCCCAAAAATGATCACTAGGTTTTTTTTGGTAAAAAGTGTAACTTTTGTTATTTTTATAATTTTTTTAATTGTATTTATGTATGTCTCATAATTCAACATAGATTTCCATTTTTACAATAAATATAAAGTGATTCAAAGTAAAATTACAACATAAACTTCTCAATAAAAAGACAATTGAGGAAAAATTGTTGAACAATTTTGACAAATAAAGAAACATGGCAAATGCTAGAGATTTTATGATGGCAGAAAATAAAATGAAAACAACAGATGTGCCATAAGTACATAAGGCTGGTCCTTGAAACTGTCTGCTTGGAAAAATAAATAAATACAAATCTGGACTTTTATCAAATTTTTTATGAATCACATCTAATTAGAATCACAATGATATGAATTAAAAAGTACTTAATCAGTGATCAAACTAGTTAACACTATCTAATTATTTACATTACAAAGAAAAAAATGATTTTCACTGCGACAGAACAAGAATAAAATGTCATTCTGAATTTGTTCAGAGATCCGTGTATCTTGGTCGCACATTTTCAGGACAAACAAAGGTTGTTATGAGTGTTAGACTCTGATACAGTCGTACTGAGTGGGATTAAAATGAGGAGAAGGCCTTTTTAAACAGTAACTGTAACTGTACTGCTTTTAGCCCTGGGTCGTTGCCTCTTACCTTTCAGGTAGGCAACAATAAAATTGCTATCTGTCTCAGCTTTTCTGCAGTGGAAATGAGTTTGAAAGCAATTCGGACATGTCACCCCCAGGAGAGAGTTGATATTGATTTGCCATGAACCACCATTGGGATCTAAAGCAAAAGGAGCAATTTATCTACAAATGAGAAAACTCACAGAGAAATCACATTTTTCTAAATAGCTAACCTACTTTCTGTCGTGGAAGCCTCCAGTGTCTCGCACTCTTTCTGCCCATTCTCAGGGCTCAGTTTCAGGCTTTTGTCCAAACGTCTGCTTGCTCCAAATGTTTGCACAATGAAAAGTATGTTTTGTCCTGCCAGTTTCTCTGCACTAAACTAAGATTGTATGAAATTGACAACTGCCTTTAGTAAGTAACTGGATGTGTGTGTATGCTTGTGTGTGTGCTGATAAGGTGATCACTGACCTTTAATGTGCAAAAAACCCTGTTATTTGATGGGGAAGCAGTCAGAGTGTGTCCTACTCACCCCTAACTTACCTCGTCTCTTCTGTTCCATTCAGAATGACACATGGGGACAGCAGTACTCCTACGCACTTTTCAAAGCTATGAGCCACATGTTATGTATTGGGTACGGCATGTACCCCCCAGTAGGCATGACAGATGTCTGGCTGACCATCCTCAGCATGATCGTGGGTGCTACCTGCTATGCCATGTTTGTGGGCCATGCCACTGCACTGATCCAATCTCTGGACTCATCTCGACGACAGTATCAGGAGAAGGTGAGTTGAGATTTTTTTTTTTTTTTTCTGATGACTTTACTCTCTTGCTTTATTTTGAAGAAAGAAAAAATGGTAGTCGCATGATCTCGAGCTGTAAAAAATGGTCTTGTTTTCATGTCTTAGGCTTTCTAACTGACCAAACTTGGAAAAGCAAAGTTTTCTTTGAACACAAACAAACACAGAAGGTAAAATTGGGTCTTAGCACCTTCTGATGTTAGCTATGAAGGCTGGGACATTCCCCACACCGCCGTGCCCTCTGTGGGCCCTCTGTGGGTGATAATGAGCTGAGCTTCTGGGCTGCCACAATGCCCACTGTCTATAGCGAGGTGGAGACAAGAGAGAATGACCCCTGGAGAATGGCAGCAAAGGCTCGAGAAATCACACCTAAATGAAAGTGGGAGAATCAGAGTGAAAAAACGGCAGGAAAGAGAACCGGGCAGGCTCGGAGACGAGCAGATTACCTGACATAATGAGCGTGTCGTGGTACATCTTCAAATAGGAGAGAACGTCCACAGGGTAAATTAACACCTCACAAATGTAGGGAGGAATAACAACAACGACAAAAAAGAATATATTTTCTTTGCCAAATTCTCAACAGCTGCTAAGGTGAACAGTAAAGCACATAAGTAGGTATGTGACTAATACCCTTGATCTCAGGAACTGTTTAATGAGTGGAGAGTAAAACCAGCTCCCAGCTCCATACATCTCACATGCTGCCAAGTGGACTGAACAGCTGGCCTGTCTCAGCACCAGTCAGCATGGGCTGCTGAAGCTACTGGCTTCCATCTCTTGGATCACCCCCCAAGGTGCCTTAAGAATCCCTCAGCCAGCTGAAAAAGGCTCCCCCCCATGCTCCACTTCTTCCCTGAGCGTATGTCTGCACAAAGGTTATTACTGAGGGCCGCAATTAATTTTTAAGAGCGTGGACTCTCTTTTTATCTTCTCACAAGGCTCAGCGATAAGACACACTCTCGAGTCCACCGTCACTGCATGTTCATTTCACCGTGGGAGACAGTTGTCTTGTCCGGACTGTCCTTTCTACTCATCAGGTTCAAGTCCTTTTCAGATTTACATCTACTTTTTGCCCGTCGCCCTCCCCTCACTTTTGTGACAGTGGGATCTTCTTCCTGGAGATTTGCCCTCTGCTTTTCCATGTTAGAGTAATTCCAGTAATCCACATGCTCAAGAAGTGGACAATCCCTGCATTACTGAGAAGACAGGTGGCAGTTTTCAAATGTCTATTGGTCTGTCACGTCAGGGACAGGTGCTTCTGTCTGCAGGAACTCAGAGAAACGGGAAAAAAACAACACCAAAACAAACTGCTAACTGAGCCACTGCCACTGCGTTCAACAGCCCACTACAGACCAGATTATAATTTCACACCTGTTTGTTTCACAGGAAGTCCACAATGACACATTATCTATAAATCAACTCAGGTTTTGTTTAGATTTTGCAGATTGACATAAAGTTATTTGAGCTTTGATAAACCATGCACTGTCAGAGTGTAATCATAAAATTATGTAACTATACCTGCTGACATAAACAACTGCTACAACTACATCTACTCATCTAAAAGAGAGTTTTCCACATTAGCTGTTATATATTTTTACAAATCAATTTTTAAATTAATGTGTTTATGCTGAAATATACTCTCAACACAGTGAACTGACTGAACTGACACACAGTCTCATTGTTTATTACAAGGATAACGTCGGGCTTTCAAAAACAATGTTTTGACTCAACATGAAAAAAAAAAAATTGAATGGCTGAGCTTGTAATGATTTATAAAAATGAAAATTAATAAAATAAAAAAGTATAATGAACTGAATTAATTTCAAAAGTTTATATTTGTGAGGCTTCTATAAGGAGACAACACAAGTGGTATTTGATTTAGATAAAGTCATTTCATTTTGCTTATAATGGCCTTTTATTTAGTTTTCAAGGCATCCTATTCACTTTATAATGACATTTTTATGAATTCTTACATTTTACCAAACAAACACATGCTCTTGAGGTAATCACAACTTGTGCTGACAAAATGATTCATGTTTAGACACAAAAAGGCACTTGGCACTGTATTTGTCAATAAAAATAACTAAAAAATAACTCAGTTCATCAAAAATAGCTTGTGTTTAAAGATGTAGGGATAAAATCAAATAAAATAAAATTTTTGTCTTTGACATCTGATAGCTGATGCGATGTGATGCTGATGGTGGCTGTGTATTCAACCTCTGTAAATGAGGTGTAAAAAATGAAGTGTGCAGCTTTCATGGCTATATGGTTAAGATGAAAGGCCATCTGTCCAGTTGGCACGCAGAGGTGATATCAAGGTGAGTTATATATTTAGATGGAAACGTTTCATCGAATTCCCTCCGTGGGTCGACCATAAAGACAAACCGCCTGTAAAGGAATGTCAGCAGGGTACAGAAAAGTAAACAGGAAAAATTTAGTTTTCTGTCAAATAGTGTAAAGATTATAATAAAACAGGTATGAGCCTCTTTTAATACCATTCCTTTTAAATGGGTATGGTGTGAAAAATGTCTGAACTCTCTGAGAGCAGGTTGCTAGTTATTTGTTAAACAAGATGAGGAACCAACCAGTCAAACATCAAGGGGATTAAAATGTGGCCCCCACGGAGAAAACAAATAGCTTCATTAGATCGAGTCTTCTCTCCGATAAACTAATATTACTGTCAGGAGCTGCTTGTGGTGTGTAAACTGCAGCTATGAATTAGGGTGCATATTGTCTTTTCAATATAAAAATACAAGAATGAAGCTGAACTTGGCTTAAGCTTATAATAAACGGATTATCGTGATACTGTCATGTCTCCGTTCAAACTCCCTACTCTTACTAGTTGACATTATTTGTAATTTAGCAGGTTATGCTCTGACATAAACCATTATTTTCATAAAGGACTTCAGGGCTCAACATACAGTTGTTGCATGACTTCAACACTGTCATTTTGTATTGTGTAAATCATTGATGTCCCTCAGCAAAATGATTGTGAAGGAATACTTATGCAAAGAAATGCTGTATTTGGCATCATTATATTACAAACCATAACTACACGCAGTACTTTGGGTACTATGTTAAAATAAGTGGTGAGCCTATACCCACTCAGCCAACCCCCACCCAAAATGAAGCACAGAAGTCTGTTATTAGTGGCCCTAGAAAATTGCCTGTTGGCTTATAATGCCGCCATAGTGGCAATGTATGCAAGCTCTTTTTTTCCCTAGTAGATATTGTATGCACTTGTGGATGCTGCAGCAGAATTTACTTTAAAAATGGTTGAGATGATGATACATAAAATGAATAAGTTTTTGTCTTTCCCTTGACCTATTTTTTCCAAGCAATTGTCTTCATAGAAGTATAGTGTTACTCATGTAAGATCGACTCTCCAAACGGAACAATGGTATTAATATTTTACTCACAATAAAGTTCTATCAGATCACATTATAATAACATTGTGAGCTATAATGGATTCAGCATCTGGCTAATTCCCCAGAGCATTCGTCCTTCTTGTCTCAGGCACGTTGAGGACCTTTATAACACAGACAGACTGGGGACACAAGATGGCTGGACATGTGTCTGTGTGTATACAGCACAGTGTATGTCTGCCACTCCAGCTCCTCCTTAAGCTGCTCCTCATTTGTCACTACAACTCTTCAGTGTGGTAATTTACACAAAGATGGATAAAGGGACACCAAACAAAGGGGACAATCCCATTCGTCTGTAGGTGATTTGAGATTCCTGTTGTCTCACTTACTGTACAGACGCCTTTTTGATTTCCTTCTGCGCAGGATAACAGAGCGATGTTCTGTTTGTTGTTCGCAGTTGATGATGAAATCAGCGATGCCCAGGAGATGGCATGTTGTGGCAAGCCGGTCCCAAATGGTTTTAAAATTAAATGGCATTGGGATGCTGGAGGCCCACCCCTTTACATCTCTAATTAACACGAGACAATTAAATAATGCTCTTTGGGGAATAGTAAATAAGAGGCACAAAGCTGATTATTTGAGGGTGAAGAGGCTCTGGAGATCTTTTGCACCCCTAATTCAATTCCCCCAATCAAAACCTTTAGAAAAAAATGCAGTAAATAGTCATCAGTGTGAAACTATTTTCTTACTTTATATTTTTACTTTTTAAACATTTTTAAATAGCCATACAGCCAAGATACAGATGCCTAGGAAAGGAGGTATTAATTGTTGCATGTAGGAAAGTCAGAAAATAAATGTAATTTTGATATTTTGTTTTTAGGCTAGAAAATTTACCTTCCAAACTGAGAGGTCTGGTCATCTGCAGTATGTTTTATCATTTTCAAGGTCTTAAAGTCCACTGCATAAATAAAGATGGTTTCATGTAACAATAACAGACCGATTTGTGTCACATAACTTTCACTGATGTGTCAAGGATGCTTGACAAACATTCTCATATATGATTTTCACATTTAATGCCCTTTATTGGCTATAGTTTTGTGTGTGCAAATGTCCTTATTATCATTTATAATAATATGATATTTGTAAGATAAAATAACAATGGAATTTAGGTCTTCAAGTTGGGTGACCCATACCCTTTGACCGTGCGTCAGAAGTTTGGGGAGGAAGAAAACTAAAACTGGGGAGAAAAATAAATGTTTAGAAAGTATAATTAAGTGGCTGACACATCTTTTGGGAAATGAATTATTCATAGTTTATTTGGTAAAAATTTGCATCTGCTCAAAGATGTGCTTGAGAGGGAAGGGAATTGGGAAAAGAAAATGTATGATAAAAGAAAAGAAAGCACAGAATACAAAAGTATGAATGGTAACAGACCTTTTTTTCTTTCTTTTTTATCTTACAAAAGAACAAAAACAAAGTTTCCACTTTTGAATGTTTCACCCCCTCCAAAAAAAATAAAAATGCCCCTTTTAAACTGATGACAGCAACACTCTTTAAAAGTTTAAAGAGCCATGTCATCTGTACAGCTTCTAAACATATAATTTTACCTAATATATTTGTACTAATATTCCAATATTCAAATGTGTTTTACCTTAATTCATTTATTAATGTACTTGGATGGAAGGTAGGGATATATAAAAACATTTTTTTATACCACAAACCAGATAGTATTAGCTTAGCATTCCACAAACAAAACAGATGAATTCCCTGTTTCAAGGTTAGTTTTTTAAAAGAAGGTCAAATAAAGAAGGCAATTGAATATTTATCATTAGGCATCTTTTTTTAGCTTCTCTGCAGTCTGAAAGCACTGAAGAAATCTGATGGTAAAAATACACCTAATGCTGACAATAATATATGGCTAAGTAGAGCATAGGAGCAGGGATCTTCCTGTCGGAAGCATGATGGCGACTGAGCAGCAATAAGATAATTTCCTGTCAAAGAGGCTTTTATCAAGCCATCACAGTGCTACATCCCCGTGACTAGACTCCTTGCATCCCTTTCAGCTCTTCCTCTGTGACAGAGCAGGGGTTAGAGTATTTTAAATTATTTGAAGAAACCTTTTTTTATGTCCTCTATGTAGCCCATTTATACATTTTGAGATGCAATAGAGCAATATGTTGCACTTGTTCAATCGAGTAATGCCGTTTCATGCTAGAAGAATCAAAGCATAATTTATCACAAAGCTTTGCAGACATGAATACATTTGTGTTTAATGAATGTAAGAGGGAGACATTCTGGGGAAGATGATAATTCAGGCCCTTGAAGCACAGCACCATGCTGTGATAACCATGTTTTGACAACTTACAAAATGTGGGCTATACCTGTCATCTTCTCCACGGGGCCAGATGTGTAAACCTCTGTAGTTTCATGGCTAAAGGAGCGCAAGCATAAAAGCATTTTTTTTTATTGAAGCCATTTTTTTCTTTACCACAATACTTAAATCGCTCCAAGAACAAATGCGTGAAAGATCAGAACAACACAGGGGTTGCACACATCCTCATTTTATATTTTTCCTTTTTAAATACTATTATGCGTTGATGAAAAGATGCACGCTTGGTTTTGCTGCTTATGCTTACAGTATCTAAAATCCATAAGATTTATTTTATGAAGAATGTGTTTATACTTGAAAGGAATATACATATATTTCTTACCGATCAGATGTTGGATTTTTCTCATTGTTAGACATGATCAGTCTGCCTAATCTGCTGGATTTCTTGCTCTAATAATACATTCAGGGGTTTGTAACAGTTTGCAGCTAACCCGTGACAGTTGAGGGAGCTACATCATCAACATGCACAGAGTGACTCCAGATTGTTTTCTCTGTCTGTGAGGGATTCAAAGGCTCTGGTCAAAACATCCACTAAATCTCATCTAAATTTGGCAGAGAGGGGGAAAAAGGGAATCTAAGTGTTGCAGGAAATGAAAGAGGCTGCTGCAAAAAGGAAGATTACAAAACCAGCAACTTGTCAGTAGGTCAAGGATAGAAGATGCCACCCATGTTGGACTCTGATAACACTTAATGAATACAATTTTGTTTGTCTATATATTTGATATTAAAGAATCAAATTCTTGGTCTCTTTTTTTTTCATGTATTCACAGAAGCAAACTGACTTGAACAAGACAGGCTGTCCCATTTTATTGTGCTATATCTACACAAGGTCATCCTTTTGATGTTTCCTCCGACATGAGTGGTGACTCGTGTAGTAATGTCAGACAACACAGGCGCAGACTTCTGAGGTCAAATGCACCATTCAGTGGAAAGGCTGTTGGCAGTGATCAAAGAGCACCTTCACTTTGGCACCATGAATGGTTAATTTTTTAAGGTCAAGGACTTTATTTGGTATTATTTTCTAGATGCTCTGTGTGCTTTGATCTGCATCACTGCTTCTAATTCTAGCAAGTTCATAAAAACCCATTCAAAAATCAATTTTTTTTCAATAAACATTGTAAATTACATTGTAAATAGCACAAAGACGCACTGTAACAGACAACACAACACATTCATAAGAACTGGTGTATGTTTGCACATGGTGTTTATCATAGTTTCAACGTTAAAAGCTTCACTTGTTCTGTGCTAAAATTTAAAATAAAAAACATATTTAAATTGTTTCTTACAGCCAGGATACTTTAAAATGAGACAGAATGTGTCCATTTTTAAGTCTGCTTGACTTCCTGACATTTATAACCCTCTCTTGTTACATTAATAACCCTCTCAGCGGGACATTTTCTTCAAGGGGTTGGTATGCAGGCTGTGATCTGGACACTTTGACTTTTGAGAGCAAAAGCAAAAGTCAAAAAGACCTGATCAAAAACTAGAAAAGTACTCATGCATCTGTCTCCATTTTTATCATTTCTCTTATCTCAGAGGTTGTGACAGTTGAGGGAGACTGTGGATTTGTCCTACAGCACTGTCTACTTCAATTCACTTCACATATAAGGCATCAATTCACAACAAGTCATCTCAGGGCACTTTACAGAGAAAAAAAAAGTACAAATTCAAATCTATGCTGCTGAACTTAATTTATGTTGATATAGTCCAATTCACTCTGATTACTATTCAGTCCTATACACTCAATTTCATATACATTCCAGTTTAAGCCAATTCAGTATGTTCCAAATCAACCCAATCATGATTATCCTCTGTACATTCAGATTCAGTAAATCAGTAATTCCAAAAAACAAAACAACAACAACAAAAAAAAAAAACCCAATATCTAGCTAAGGAAAGTGATAGATTGTGTTGAATCCATCACACAATCCATCCATCCATCCATCCATCCATCCATCCATCCATCCATCCATCCATCCATCCATCCATCCATCCATTTTCATTACCCACTTTTCTTTGAAGAGTTGTGGGGAGGTGGTGCCTATTTTCAGCTGTCACTGGTCGAGAGTGAGGGTTGTTGTTTTAAAGTGTTTTTTTTATGATATGATTTGTAGGTCTAAGATTTCTGGATCAAGATTAGATTTCTTTTAAGGCTTATTTACAGAAACATATAAGCTTGTTTTGCACATCCAGTCACTAAATGAGGAGTAATTCATTACGAAAACCTCCCAACTAAACCAACCAAAAACAAAAACTTCAATTTACCGTTTGGATAATATGGGGTCTAGAATGGTTGATGATTTGGTTTTATTGCCTTTTAGTAATCTAATTGTTGGATGTCTTTGTGTTTCTGCAGTACAAACAAGTTGAGCAGTACATGTCCTTCCACAAACTGCCAGCTGACATGAGACAAAGAATTCACGACTACTATGAGCACCGTTACCAGGGCAAGATGTTTGACGAAGAGAGCATCTTGGGAGAGCTGAATGAGCCACTCCGAGAGGTAGGACAAGTGTTTGTGTTATGAATTGCTGCATGCAGCCTGGTGATACATTCAAAAGCTTGTGCAAAACTTGACATTCCTTAGTTAAATTGACATGTACTGACATTTTACCTGTTCTTAAGCAATTGCTAGGCAAATTGCAAACAGGAGTAAACTAGAGAGAAATCCTGATAAAAAAAATTAAATCCACTGTTTGACTATCCTAACATCTCTTTTGTCAGAAATTATGACTGGTCAGTGCATTTTGTAAACCTTCAGCTCTGTTCTTCTTGTTTTTAACACTGTTTTCCACCTCTGTCCTTTCTAAACAGGAAATAATCAACTTTAACTGTCGGAAACTGGTGGCGTCGATGCCTCTGTTTGCTAACGCTGACCCCAACTTTGTCACCTCCATGCTCACCAAGCTGAGGTTTGAGGTGTTCCAACCCGGCGATTACATCATCAGGGAGGGCACGATTGGCAAGAAAATGTACTTCATACAGCATGGAGTTGTCAGCGTACTAACCAAAGGGAGTAAAGAGACCAAGCTTTCAGACGGCTCCTACTTTGGGGGTAAGCTGAGGTGGTCTTACCACCCAACAAAAGAAAAAAGCTAAAATGTCACATACACTCACACAGCTTGTCCTATGGAGCTTAAAGGCACGCTGAGCTACTATTTTAGATCCCTATTTGCAAACTCAACTTTTAAATTTGCTTGACCCCTTTTTAACTGCCACTAGTGAGAATAAGGTTGAGTAACAATAGTGACAAAAAAAAAATCATTGATTCATTGTTATATTTTTTCTAGTCTAGACATCTGCATGCTGTCATAGGCTGGTGTGTCTTTTCTCAAAGTTTGCTGGTCAAAAACATCCATCCATTTGAATGAGTCTTTTTAAAAATATTATAATAAAATAAGATATGTTTGCCTTTAAATCTGCACTCTTCTAATAATGATAATGTTGTCCCATTGCACCTTAAGCAGTTGGTCTAAGTTTGAATTTTAAATTGTAAAGCAGCTGCATTTTGAAAGGAGTATTAGCTATTTTGGAAATGGTCTATTGTGCATTGCTAGTCCCCTCACTTAAAGTTCAGCTTCATGGTTTATGCAAGACTTTTCCCTTAATTCACATTTCATAAATGTAGAGCACAGCCAAATGACCAAAACAGCTCTTGCAGTCTGACATATGCATCCAAATGCCACAGAGATCAGGAAACTGTGAAATTGTACACTATATAAATGCTTAACTCTGGTGTGATAACCCAGACTTGTTGTGTACTTAACTTGTGCTATGTTCCTAATCAGGGTCAGATAATGCATAGCCCTCTCACGGTCCCACTGAGCCGATGACCCATGTAGGAAACAATGCTGCCATACTGCCCTCACCAAATACCAATTATTTTGACTGCTGACAGCATATCATTTAGAATACACTGTTAAGTAATTAGAAGTGGTGGCAAAGCATTTAACAGCACATGACCTGGCAGTGAAAAGTTTAATTACGCTTTGCCTGCTCAAGTCTATCTCCATGCCCTTACTCCGCAGGGGTTCGGGAGAACTAATGAAAAGATGGCAGGCAATCTATCTCTACATATGCCAAAAGCAATCAACACTAAAGACAACATGGTCACGCCTCTCGAAAAGGGTCTTTTCAAATGTCCACAATTCCCTTGGCTTTGGTCCCTTTTGAGCATAGCAGTCCTCAAATTGAGGAAAACAAAAAACCAACATCTTCAGTGTGCTTGCATCCATCTTTTGTACATGTATCCTAAAAGTAGTAGAATTTCCCAGCACAAGTTGGGGTTAAGCTACTCAGATATGCTGATATTCGAACAATGTCAACTAGGTGTAAACGAGAGTAGTACAGCTGACACAAGTGCAAAGGCACTGATTCTTAAACAACCTCCTTACACACTTTAATCTCAACTCTCGGATCTGTAATTATTTTTACTGCTTGTGCTATGTTTGCACGAGGCTTTTGATTTCATTACCCAGTGTTTTTTTTTTTTTTTCTCTGGCAGTGCCATTTCTCTAAGGGTGTAAGTGCGGGGGGTAGTGAGGAAAGCCTGGAGCCACTGGGAGTTTGTTACCAAACACGAGTTAGTCATTCATGAAATTAATTGATGTAGGATCAACACAATGAGTGTGCGGCACATGTGGGTTTCAGTGTGGCTGTTGGTGTCATCAAGCAGAAACATAAAATCTTTATATATATATATAGTATTTTTTTGTTGTTTATACAAGGATTTGTAAACTATCTCTATTTTGATTGCAATTCTTTGTAATTGTGTGAGCATGTGCATGCAGAGCAGAAGCCCTCCAGCCATAACAGAGCTTTTCCTTTAGTCAACTCCCGTTTACAGTACGCCAAATTGCATGTGTATCTTCTCATCAGCATCCCAGCACACTCGTGGACCGTTCTGTTCATTCATTCAAAGACAACCTGAATTATTTACACAATTATAGACTCTGCAGTCTGCTACACTTTGTTAGCTGTTGGATTAGCTCAAGCCAGAGAGCCTAAAGTCTAAAGTGGACTCGACATGTCCTGGATGGGAGCGTCGGCTGGGCACACAGTGATCCAGTGAAGAGGGGAAATGTAATGTGACTGCAGTACTCACGCCAAGGGACACATGGATTGCTGCCAAGGCTGTTCTCTGGATGCTGCTCAGGGCTGTGAAAGAAAACATGCACTCTCCACCCCCACTCTCCACTTGCCTCTTTATCTCCTCATGATTCAGTATTGAAACACTTATCAGAACATCTCCTCCACCCTCTCGGTGCCAAGACTGAGGAGGCTGTTGTGGTGTTATAGTTCATCCTTTGTTGTGCGCAGTAGGCGATGTGTTGCCAGCGCAGACTGTTGCTCTCTCAGGGTTGAAGCGGAGCTCAGTGACCTTGTGATGGTCCTGCATGCCATCCGAGGTGTTTATCAAATGCCACGTTTGATTGAGCCTCTAAGATGTCTCACTTTGGCTCTGTGTGAGTAGCATGTACTAGCCCTTTGGGTAAAGTCGGGGGAAAAAAATGACAGAATCAGGCAGATGAAGGGGATTGAAAGTGAGGCTTGAGATGATGCGCACTTTGCAATCTCCTGTGTTATCTTCTTGGCTCTCCTCTGGTTCTCAGTGAATGTTCTCACTAAATCCATAGACTTCTTAAATCTCAAGATAAAGAACCCAAAGTTTTCTTTTCCTCTCTCTTTTTAAATTTTTTCCTCCTCCACTTCCCTCTTCTCTGTGATCCGAGGAATTCTGCTATAGAGCTGTAAAATGGCCACTCTGACATCGAGTCAGAACTCATTTATCCTCCTGTTAACCCATTTGACACCTTTTCATGTCTTATTTAGGAATAGCCTGAGCTAACTGAGCATCCTTTTTTTTTATAAAAAAAGTAATGTCATTAAAACAATATGCTGCAGAACACTGCTGGACTGCTATGTACTGAAGTGAAAAAAAGGGCTAATGGCAGGTGATTCACAATATTTTACATATAAATGCTGAAAACAATTTGTAGATATAGAAAAAATACACCTAAACTAACATTAAATCAAAACAAAAAAACAAAGCAAGTGTTAACACGACCTTTATGAAAACTTGCATTATGTACACATGTTTAATTTAGAATTATTCAATAATTTATTCCTCTTGGTTCTGTGTAAAGAGCTGCAGTGGTTAGCATTGTTACTTCACAGCGAGAAAAACTTTGGACTGAACCACAGCCGTGCAGTCTTTTTGTTTCCGTTTGAGCTGTTATCATTTATTTAAAAGACTGACGCAAGTGACACAAAGTTCTTGCTCTGACAGTATAGTGACATTATAGTTTCACTAAATTATTTAACTTGTGCAAAATACACAAATCGGACAAAATGCACTTAAAATAAAGTATTAAGGATAAATAAACTGACCAGTTCAATCAATTGAAGTTAGACTCAGCCTTTTAAAGAAATCAACACTAAAAGATGATAGCCCCACCCCTGCTATGTCATTTTTTTTCGGAAAAGCCACATATTTTCTGTCCACATTCGTAGTTTTTAAAAATCTCTACTTTGAAAAGCATTTTCAAATATATTTTATTTTTTACTCAAAGGTTGTGTTTACACAACAGGTGGAAATGCAGCAGAAAGCCTATGTTTTAAAAACTATTCAGAGTAGTGTGCAGAGGGTTTATTATTTTGGATTTTACCTTTTTGGTCTAAAAATCACTCAAAATTGCACATTTGTAAATTTGCAACAGTTTCTTAACGTTACATTATGATTATGTTTTTTTTCCTTATAAATAAAATAGCTTTTAGATTTAGCTCAGAGGGTGAAAAACTAAAAAGCTAAGATGGAGTCTCAGCGTTAGCCATGATGCGATCTCCTCTACGCCTGCGCATGTCCACTAAATACAAGGTGTTTGTGTAGTTATGCTAATGCTGTGAGGGAGCGAACGCGGCACGTCAGGGGGAATCAGGCAGCCCGCTGCGAATGTTTCAAAGGTTAGAGAGTGTCCGCTCTGTGGGCTGGGGGCACCAGTTGGGGAAGGAGATGGAAGCTGACAGCAGGACTCAGAGTCCAGGTGAGCTTTGCCAAACCAGGCTGCAGGACACAAATGCTTCATCACCGTCAAAGCAGCTCTGCACATATTCATTAATTCACGTTCACGCTCACTTCCTGGTATGGAAGAAGACAGGTCTAACGTTACACACACACACACACACACACACACACACACACACACACACACACACACACACACACACACACACACACACACACACACACAAATAAATCACTTCTAGCTAAAGAGCAAATTCAAATTTTGGCATTTGCATTCTGTCAGATTCATGCACAGATGTTTTCAGGTACCATGTGATTAGAACATGCACGGCACTTTGTTCTTAAAACCATGTTGACACCTCGAAGTTAGAAATAATACCGCAAATACAGCAGAACCTTAAACCTACACCTTGTTATACACATAAACAGTATAGTGTCCATTTATACATGCTTACTCTTTTATTTGATCAGTTCTAATTTCTTCCATTTTTCCATCTTCATGACCTAATAAGGTCAAAATTTAAGGTTTATGCATTTTATTCCTTGACTTCTGTTGAGTTATCTTTAAAGATAATTGGGAATGTTACATTTTTTGAGTGTGAATAATTTTTAAAAAATGGAAAGTTAATATTAAATGCTTTTATTGTTTTGTTTTAACATTTTTTTGTAGATTAAAAACAGATTCAACTGTTTTGTAACAGTAACACAAAATGGGAACTCTTTGGGAGTTCAGCCAGGTCAGTCTTGACATTTATCATTTTTGTTGCATCTGTTTAACTTCTGTTCTGTGTTTTTATCTTTGCTTTATTTCCATTTTCTGTGATTTGCTTAACATAACATCCTATTTTAATTTAGAGCTTGTTCTTTTGTTAATTTTACCAGGTTTTGCTTTCCACTTTAATCTCACACCAGGTGTTAGTGTGCTAAATACAAAAACCTGTTGTTTATTGGTTTTTACCTCAGTCAGGATATCCAGGCAGATGGACACAGAATCTGGTTCTGCTGGGGTCTCTTTCTGTTAAAATAAAGTTTTTCACTGTCACCCCCTCTTCAAGATTGGCTTACACTGTGAGATTTCTGGTCAATGTTTTGTTGCAGAAGATTTGTAAAGATAGAAATTGATTTTGAGCTTGAATCAGCGGTCTGTGGTCATTCAGTGTGACAGGGTCTCACAAAACAAAGATGACCTACAACAAATATCAAGCAGTCTTAGAAAAAGATCCTCAGACAACCGTTCACTGTGACTGCTGTTGAGACCATCTTTTTACCAGCCATGTGTGCATCCACAGCTATCTCCTCTTCAGCCTTTTCCCTCTATTTTTATATTCTGAATCTAATATGAAGAAAGTTAATGCCAGTGCTTAACCTCCATTGTTTGTTGGACTGAGACCGAACCTCTGGTGGATGTTTGTGCAGTTCTGCCGTGGCAAAAAATTGTCCAGACTGACATCTATTAAATCTTACATCTAACAGTGTGACACGGGATACTGTGGAGATTTTTTAAATATTGAGCTTGCAGTGTGACACGTGCAAGTTCTTTATCATTTTTAAAATGACCGTGTGAGCCGGCCTTCAGGTTTGTTCAAGATAGAGAACTGAGTTCAAATGAAGATTCGATCCTTGGCCATTTAAACCCATTTAAAGGAAAGAGCTCCTTGAGTTGGATGCTTTCTCTGAAGCAGCATTCAGATGGCACTTAGGTGGATTTAATCAACTCATTAGAGGCTTGTTCAAATAAATCTACTTGTTGCCACAGTTCACCTGTCAAAAATGTGGCAATGCCTGAAGTTTCTAGGAGAATGTGTAAAACTTCAATATGATAGTGAGAATCGTGGCAACAGAGGCAAATGTGTCCGAAGTCCTCATTTTTTCACCTGCATAAACTGACTGGATGTGTGGCACTTTAAGATGCTGTGTGGAAACTGGATCTCTTGAGTCCACAATAAGATCAAACTGAAAGGACAGAAGTGATCTTGATATTAGAAAATAAATACATGCACTTTTGTTTCCTTGAGATAGAAAAGCATCTTATGCACAGATACAGAAAATGCAGAACAAAGACTGTATCTGAAACATAATCAAGTTACTCACCAGAAAAATGGGCCCTTTTTTCTCAGAGATGAGCAAAATTCTCTGGTATGCATCTTTTTAGACCAGTATTAACAATAATCCTGGACAAGTAAGGGTCTATTTTCGTGTTTTCCACACTATAGGGCGCACTAGATTATAAGACGCACTGTCAATGAATGGTCCATTTTCAAACTTTTGTCGTATATAAGGCGCATTAAGCAAAACAAAACAGCCCCGTCTTTTCGGAGAATACCGCACCGACGTAAGTGTCAAGTATAAACGCCTGCACGACTATAACTGAGCCCTAATGCTGCAAGCGGTGCGGCTTTGTAGTTTACCAAAATCGTACTAAAACATCACAACTTCTTAAATATATAAGGCGCTCCGGATTATAAGGTGCACTGTCGTTTTTTGAGAAACTTGAAGGCTTTTAAGTGCGCCTTATAGTCCGGAAAATACAGTATTTAAAATGAAGGATGACCACAGGGGGCAGACCAAAGTTTTCCGCCACAGTCACCTGACCTCAAACACATTGAGTTTTGGAGCGCTTAAAGATGAAAAAAGCTGGACAATGCTAACATAGCAAGAAGCGTTTTGAAGCAAAGTCAAATAAAGCTGGACTAAAATGATTTTGAACATATTTGTGGAGTCCTAGCTGCTCAAGTGCTGCTGTCATTAAATCTAAAGGATGCTCATGACACAAAATGAAATGGCATGAAATTCAAATTCATTTTTCAAAGATTCCTTCTGATTGTTTAGTTGACATTATCACTTGCAGCAAAAATTCGGGGATGAATTTAAACAAATGCCACAATCAATACAGAAGTCAAATATTTGAAAATATCTGTTAGGAATTTTTTTTTTTTTGGTTACCCCTTCTTGTCTTCTTCTCACTTTCTCACACACACACACACAAAGACTTGCAATCCATTCTCCTCCTTTAAGAGCTGGTGCAGAGGCTCAGGGGAGGCATCTTTCCAGTCAAAGCCCAGAACACGTGGGCTGCACCATCCAGCAGAAAACCACTCATGTGTGTTCTTACCAAGGTCACAGATGATGTCTCAGTCTTCTTTCTCAGAGCAACATCCAATTTTAATTAGTGTCATTCAGTTTTAATGAATGGGTTGTCCCTTAAGTGTGAAAATGAAATACATTATTGTTTACGGTGAAAACATTTTGTCTATAGCGTTGCCTTGATGAAATCTGTTTTGGCAACCAAAATACCTGATAAAAGGCTCATTTCACTTTCTAAATGCTGCATTTAATCAATTACAAATGTTACCGGTTCGGCACATTTAATTCACAATCCCATGATAATGTTAAAACATTACCCATTTGGACTAAAAACGCTCACAATTTTTTTAGGCAGATTATTAATCACCTCATCTTTAGTGCGGACACACAGAGGGAAAAAATGGGTTTCTGTCGAAACACACGGCCATTACAGAATTCAGGCCGAGCAACTAAGCCTGTTCTATAATTTCATGCAGGATTTGGGGAGTATTACGATGAGTCACAGGAGATGTGAGTAAGCAGTGGAAGTGGAGTATTCATAAATAAATTGAACATAAGTTGTGCTCTTCGCGGAAAGAGTCCTGAGCCGAGCAGCGCAATGGGCAGGCTCACCTGTCGCTCAGCACCAAAACTTAATTTATATTTCATATTGCGAAGTTGACTCATGTTCTCATATTTAGCCCCAACGTGTTCAGAATTGCATAAATGACTAAAAATATATATTTTGTCCTTGGTGACGCTTTTATTTCACAGTGTAATAGTTTGTGGCGCAGCCGTCCCAGGTTGGCTCCTGTTAGCTACGACAACTACACACTGGTTTTTACATTTATGTGCACTGTTTTGCGGCGCTCACAAGGTGTCGTGGGTCAAAATAAAAACATAGAGGTTTAAAAGTCTTTTCCTTCAGTTTAACAAAAGCAATGGGTGTCTATATGCAGCAGGGGTTGTGTTCAGCTGAGTTTAAGATAATATCAGGGAAACACTAGGAGTGAAACACTTGTCTGCAAATTGCAATGTCTGGCTATTTATTAACATCAGTAATGTTGACTCTCGTGCCACTAAAGTCACATCAGAGCAAATATTAGCTTTTCCTCTTCATGTCATTACAACTACAAAAATAAAGAGATTTACATTTGAATGATTTTAGAGAATTTTTGTCCTTGTCTTTATTTGTTGACAGTTCCTCAGAGCTCACCCAGCCCTACTGTTGAAAGGAAGCCATGTTTGTGGTTTTACAGAGGTTGATTTCCTGTTGTTTTTTTTTAAAGTTATTGATGTTGGACGTAAGAATTTCTCCAACAATGTTCTCTTGCTTATTATAAAGTATGATGTTTGTTAGCAAATCCGTGTTTCCTAAATTGAAATAACAGATTTTTATATAAAGTCTATAAAGACGTGAACACAGCAGGTAACAGCAAATGTAACTGGTTTTATGCAAAAATTGACACTTTTTTATTATGTTTTAGGAAAAAATAAATATATTATTCTGGATTAGACTGAAAAATGGAAGCAATTTATTTAATTTGATATGTAAGCAAGATGCTATTTTGAATATAGCAGATGTCGTTATAGCAAGTTTTCATCTATTGTATTTATTTTATTTGTTGTAGTTTGTTTATTTCTTTCGAAAAAAATACTTTAGTTTGTTAGTTTGTTATCTAACTCTATATCATCTCATAAAAAGTTTATTTAAATATGTTTTTGGTGTTAAAGACTACCAATTAAAACTCTGGAAATGATGGCAGTAAAGGTGGTACGCCACTGGACTGTGCTTAGATGGTGGACAGCATTCATGAGGGATGTTCACAGGGTTCCTAACATCCTTACATGAATAGCAGAGGCAGAGTTTTGAACATGTAGAAAAGATTTGTGGAACAACATTTCTGTCAAACGCAAAGTTGTTGTGCACCTCTCCAACCCCTCTTGAACCCATCTGAATTTCTCCAACCCGTCTCAAGATTGCTAAAGCTGTTTTGAAATCTGCAGGGGAGCTCTCCTTTAATAGAAAACATCTGAGTCAAATATCCAGATCTAAAAATCACACCAATGATCAGTAATTATTTAAAAAATGGTCAAAATCTTCATTTTAAAAGTGCACTCCAGTAGATTAAATTATAAATGTGGGAGTGGCTGCCAAGGTGAGTTCAGTGACAGTGTAGTTTCTCTCTGTTTTGAGGGATTTTTTTTCACCAACTAGTCTCTTAACAGTTGCAGCTTAGTGGGATACCACCTTAATAATCAGTCACGCCATTTCAATACCTGTTGACTGCTCTGCCACTTAAAGGTAAAGCTCTTTTTTGTTGTTTTTTTCTGCAAGATATGCATCATAGCAAGATAATAAATCCACATTTTAATTTGTAAGCACATAACATTGCCCAAATTCAATAGAAAATTGAGAAATAAGACCACTGGCGAATTAAAAAAAGCATTTTGCCCTTAAAGTTCTCACTGCACAGGACAAAAGTGAGTTTTAAGATGTGCACTGCCTTTTTGCTTCTTTTATTTGTAGCTCTCAAAGACATTTACTATTTATTGTTTACAAGTGCAGAGTAGTACCTGGGATTTGTTTAACTTCCAATTAAAGTTCACATGGCACTCCATAGGTTTCACTTGCTTTCTGTAAAGACTGCTGGATAAGGCCAGAGGGCTCACTGCAGCTCAATACCTCATCCAGTCGGTGTTGGCTTCATCCAGAAAGCCACGGGACAAGAGGATTTAATACAGAGCTGCGATGCTCCTCTCCAGAGGGGATTACTGGAGCTGTGCTGCGGGTCCATTTCCCCGCTGCACAGCTCCAGCCAACGCTGCCCCACCAGGACATGCTTACAATACACTCTCACAAAATATGCACACGAGTGTGTACACTCAAGCGCACAGAGAAGCTCATAGTAATTTCACAGTGGTGTTTTGTTTTTGTTTTTTTGGGGGTTTTTTTACATTTGCACTGCTCTCCTGTTAGCAAACCATGGTCCAGCTGTCAGTGCTCTCTCTCACACACACATTGTGCATGAGGCTGTGTTCCTATGGTTCATGTAAAGCACACATTCTCGCTCTGTGTCCCATCAAATTACACATTTCCCCATTATCAGCACCACATCACAGTTTTTGAACCACTGCACACAAGTCTAACACAGGGCAGTTAGTGGGGCGTAAATACTACATGAAAATCTTTCAGTTTTTTCTTACATTTCCGTGTTTTTATCGACATTCGAGAAATGTGTTTACAGCCCTTCTTTGGAGCTGTAAGTGATCTATGTGGCACGTTTTCATACTGGAGCACAATGAACAGAAAATGTTCAGATAATTAGGTGAGTTCCGGAGCCGACCCTTTGTGCATGCGCTGGACAGTGAAACATGCTCGGCGTGCTTCCTCAAATCTGGGAATTCTGTCGGCCGAGTTGAGTGAACAGGGATCAGCTCGTGATGCACAAAGTAAGCCTCAGAAATGATCTATGGCAAATCTCTGTAGGTGGACGAGGCTGTCTTAGTGACAAAGCTGACAGTTGGGTTGACTGATTCAGGATTTGTGTTTTTTCACATGCAGCCCCTCTTACATTAATAAAAATAATTAGAAAATGTCAGTGATGCAGTGCTTGTGGGGAAAATGATTTCTGTCTTCTTGGGTTGGTGCTGTGACATCATGTCAAGTTTCTGCTTTACACAAAAAAGCAAATGAGTCACAACACATTACAAAGGATAGATTTTACAAACCTAAACATCTCTCATTTAGCTCAAATGTCTAAGATTTACAGTCTTACCATTTTTATTGCACCTTCATTTTTGTCTTCTTTGAGGAGTCACCCATTCTGGTGGTTTGCATGTGGAAGAGGTAACGAGTGGCACCAGGAGTGACTGTTCGCCCCTGTGCAATGTTGGCCTCAGCTTCACAGCGTTTTGAGCCATCTGTTTCCTCACCACACCTGATCACCAATTTACACATCCCTCTGTTTTTCCTCATGCAGTGTTTCAGCTGCACACAATAAACGACATCGCAGTAAGTTGTTTTATTTCAGTAAGGCCGTAGTCAGGCTCACCGGTGGCTGCTATTTAACATGCAAGCTACATAACTATGCAACCACAAAACTATCTCAAATGGGAGGTGCTCTGTCTGAAATTACCGAAGCTATTAATTCACAGATGCAAATTTAGCAAATAAATCAGTACTGATTGAATCTTGCATGGAGAGCGCACACAACCCAGCAGGAAGGTGCTGCATTGGCAGGTTTGATGTGAAATTACACAATTTGCTGAGTGAACCTAAATATGTGCTTAGCAGAGACAAGCACACAGTTAGAAAACAGAGAAAAAGTAACTTTTAGGTTTTTTTAGCCCTCACTTTGATGCAGGGCTCAATGTAGAAAAATATGAAGTAAAAGAAAAAAAAAAACACCACATAATGCCCTTCCAGAAATATGGGTGATACAGTCAATGATTGAGAGGAATAACATACTGTAAGTCTGAGTTTCCACTGATTAACCATGGCCACTGAAGCATGTGTGTGAGAAAGTCCATCAAGAATATACAGCATAACTTATTTTTTAATGAATAAATCACTGTTGTGATTATCCTGCTTTGTGTATTTGCATACACACATGCACACTGGCTCTGCTTGAAAAACACATGCAGCATCTGTGCAGACACACTTGCTTGTGTGCCTCAGTTCTGCAGCCGTGCAGCTTGTTAAATGGAGCATTATTTTTATTTTTTTATTTTTTTTCCTAAGCGGGAAGATCAAATGAGGGCTGGCAGACCCATAAGCTTTGAAAATGGCACTTAGTGCTGCTCTGATGGATTACAAAAAGTTACATTTTTAATTCTGAAAGATGAAACAAAGCAAAAGGTTTACGCTGTTCTTTAGAAATGCATTTAGTGGGCTTCACATGCCAACAAAAAATCAGGAAATAATATGCTTTAAATAATACTTAGATAAAGGCAAATTACATCCATATGTTCACTTAAGAACAAAGAGGACATAATATTTATATGTCAAAAATAAAATTTCTGTACTCACTCGTGAGAATTTGGTAAAAGGAGCTTTGCCTCTGAGCTTAATACTGTTAACCTTAAAAAAATATTTTTGCGTTTATGTTTCTTTTCCTGGACATCTGTGATGACCTTTATTAGGAAACATGGACACAAAGTTAACCGTCCTCAAATTTACATCAAAATATCTTGCTAGCAAACTAACTCTGTGCTTTTTACTTGCTCTTTGAAGATTTTAAATATTGATTTCATTTAGTCAAAGATCACTGGAGTGTGCAGACCTATAAATGATTCAGTTCATTTTTTTTCTAATGAATTCTCACAGGGTTTCAGAAATTGACCAAAGCAGATGAGAATAAGCAGAATCTTTAGACATGTGGTTTTGTGTTTTGTGGTTGTGAGATAACTGCTTTTTGGATGATGTACAGAACCCTGTGTATCTGTTATATATATATATATATATATATATATATATATATATATATTATTTATGACCTGTTTCAGTTATTAAACAGACCTAATTTTGCGTGTTAATTTGCTGTAGAAGGTAGTTAAAACAAATCCACGTTTTAAAATTTTAGGAACACAAACCAGTTGTGGGTGATCGATGCTATCTAGCAGTATTCCTACAAAGCTGCAAAAGCCAATAACAGAAAATATTACGTTTTTTTTTATTCTGTGACTATGAAGAAAGGGATTTTTCCACGTTTGAATTGATGCCTGCTACAGTTATAAAAATCGGTAGCTCCATTTTTTCTCTAAATCCATGTAAAAGGCAGGTGAGCTCTGGGGGTTTGTGCTCACTTTGTAACGGTGTCTTGTCTTTCCTGTTTTGTTGCAGAGATTTGTTTGCTGACACGGGGCAGGAGGACAGCCAGCGTTCGAGCCGACACGTACTGCCGTTTGTACTCGCTCTCTGTGGACAACTTCAACGAAGTCCTGGAGGAGTATCCTATGATGAGGCGGGCTTTTGAAACTGTTGCTCTGGACAGGCTGGACCGAATCGGTAAGAAAAAAGAATGAATGAATAAATAAAAAAGCATTACAAGACTGGAATCACATCCGTTCAAGCAAATATGCAAATCCAAGCTAAACATGTCAAATTACTGAGATTGAGTGGTGTACTTGGCATCAGGAGAACCAAAAAGTATTCTTACAAAAACTTTGTGACTGAAATTTCCTTCAAAGTCATCTACATGCAAACTTGCAGGCGGAGCTCTGGTTTTAAAATCCCTGCATGACTTCTCTTACACATGCAATTGATATTCTCCCTGTATCCATCATTGTTCCCATGCTCAGTCTGGGCAGATGAAAAATTCACAATAAAAGGCACGCCTCTATTATCACTTTGCCATCTCTGCATGCTCTGTTTTATCCAATGCTATGTTTAGAATGGAAGATAGAGAAACTGCTTTAGGGCTTTTCTTTGTAGAAAAAGGCTGCTTTGAAATGGTCAGCTGATACTAATATAATTGTGGAATAGTCTCTTCCGTAGTTCTTTCTTCTGTTTGATGCTCATGTGCACCTTTTTTAGCGCTGATCAAAAAATTAATTACTCTGTAGACTTTGCACAGTCAAATTTGATGTGTGAAAATGAGAAAGGGTCAGGTAGTGCCAGGACAGGCTGGATGTAGTTACAAAACCTCACACAAACACCTACAAATGTGCCAGTATTCATTGGAGACATTGGACAGCCTAATGTGGGTTGAACTACATTGTGTTTTAACAAGGCATTGAAAAATAGCACACACATAGATATACCCTGTGTCTGACTATTTTGCAGTTAGAATGCCACACGTAGTGACACACACATACCCCTTGTGCAGAGTGACGGAGATCACAGTTTGGAGTAAAGATCTAAAGATGAAAAGGATAAAAAAAAGAGTTATTTTGACTTTAGTTATGTTTATTACAAATAAGGGGCATTTTAGAAATGTGGTTTGAAATGAACCTCATACTGATTTCATTTATTTGACATAAAAAGGAAGAGTTTTTTTTTTTAAATGGAGTCATTATCAGTGATCAGTACAGCTTAGCTGCAGTAGGCAGCGTTCAGAGCATTATTAGTGTGAAATATCAGGAAGAAGTTTTCTCAGGAGAAGTCAAGTTAACAGCTAGTCAGAGCAGGAACGGCTTCAAATGCAGATTTTATAAACCTTTACACCACCATCACTTTTCCATTAGCAGAAATTTGCTTTGGAACTAAAACGTCTGCTCGATATTCCATACTGATAATGCTGTGACTACTGTCTACTTCAGGTAAGATACTGACTACTGATATTAACTCCCTCAAATTTGAATTCCTCTTATAAGAGCTGATACTATTGTTGAAAATATAACACCAAGAAAGTAGTTAAAAGTAGCTCAAATCTGTCTCATCCCAATACTGTGATGTTTTCTTTACACTTTGTCCCTTTTACCCAGAGAATTCAAGTCAGGTTGCCATTCATCTTGAGCTTCTGCCTCTCTCATCTGGCTTCTGTTGTTCCTTTTAGTCTGTGCTCTTTTGTGCTTTGAGTTTCCCCCTTCTTCTCCATCACGTCTATTTGTCAAATCTCTTTTACTCTCCTTTTCTACTTCTGATTTTCAGGTATATGTTGTTGTTTTTTTTAATTCTCTTCATGACTTCATAGCTTTTTATGTGCAAGCATAACATTTTCAAAGGCTTGCTGGAAAATAAAGACATTCTCAAAAAATGCTTAAAATAAATTATATTTACTCAGAATCTCAACATATCTATTATTTGTTGTTATTATCTTTTGTATTATGTGTTTAAAGTGTCAGTTTTAAATGATGTTGTTTGTTCTGTTTCTTTGCTGTATGCTGTTATGACAAAGTAATTTCCCTCCCTTCTCCTCTCTGTCTGTCTAATCTACTTCTAATATAACTGTTTTCTTTTCTTTTCTTTTTTTTTTCTTTGTGTGTGTGTGTGTGTTTGTGTGTCTGGGCATGTGGCTTTAAAGGCAAGAAGAATTCCATCCTGCAGCACAAGGTACAGCATGATCTCAGCTCTGGTGTACTCAACTACCAGGAGAACGAGATCATCCAGCAAATTGTGCAACACGACAGGGACATGGCCCACTGTGCTCACCTCATGCAGAACGCCCCACCACAGACGCCTCCCTCACCTACCCCCGTCATCTGGGCCCCCCTCATCCAGGCACCTCTCCAGGCTGCTGCTGCGACCACCTCAGTTGCCATTGCGCTAACACACCATCCCCATCTTCCACCAACGCTCTTCAGACCTCCGGTTTCTGTTTTGGGTTCCCTAAAGGATCCATCCACCCGGCTTAGGAAATTCCAATCATTTGTTCCTTCGTCCACAGCACCTGGCTCTTCCGGGGACTCTCCCTCTAGCACGCCCTCAAAGCTGCACTCTGGTATAGACATGCCATTGCTGGCTGCTTTTCGAGCTCAGCACATGACATCAGTTTCTGGGACAACTGGCTCTTCTCAGCATGCCTCAGGTAATGCAGGACAGTCTGGACCTAATGGGAATGGGTCTGGATCTAGTGAAGGAGGAACATGTGTCTTCCCCTTTGGACCATACTCATCCTCTGGTTCTCCTTCCTCTAGCACAGCCCAGCTTCACCCACAACCACAACATCAGCAACCCTTTAGATCCAGCACCCCACCCCTTTCAAATCTCTTCCACCAAGGAAGTGGAAGTACAGGGTCAGGACTAAGTGGAGGGACAGTTGGAGCCTGTGGTGGTGCGACAGGATGGTCTTCAGGTGGAGCAGTTGGAGGTTCTGTTGAAGGAGCCATTGGAGGGGACACCGCTTGGGCTGGGGAGGACTTTACAACAGGGGTGACAGACATGACACCTCGAGGGCATTTTGGATTGAAAGGATCCACAGATGAATCAACACATGGAATCTCAGGGGAAACAGTGGGTGGACTATCTGAAGGATCAATGCCTGCTTGTGGCAGGTTCACAGGTGGGGCATGTGGTGGATCTGTGGCGGGTGTTACCTGTGGTTTATTACAAGATCAAGCCAAAAGATCAATAGGAGGGACTTCTAACGAATCAACTGAAAGAGCTTCTAGAGGATCGCTGGGTGGTGGAACAACAGGAGAATCACTTGTTTTGGCGACCATTGGGGGAACATTAGGAAGGATCAATGATGGATCATTGATATCTGTCTCTGATATGGCCTCTGGTGGAACATTTGGAGGAGTTTTGAGTGAAGCAATACTAGGAAATTCTGGAGGGTCACTGGGAAGGTCTTCTGGTGGGTCAGTACCTACAGGAGGAACTTCAAGTGAACCAAGAGAAGCTGTAAATGTAGGACAAACTAGCAGAGTAGTGGGGAGTACAATAGGAACCCAGGTAGCAGGATCTACACATTTACCTAGTGGAGCTTCAGGTGGAATTACAGCTGGACTTATTAATTCCTCGTTTTGTCAAAGTCCTTTATCTACCAGTTCATCCGGCCTTCTGGCTGGTCAAATTCTTCATAATCAGCCTCATCCCAAGCCTCCTCCAATGGTACCTTTGCAGCAGTTTGCTGGAGGAGGCAGGACTACCAGTGGCATAAACCTCTTCCAGTCCCCCCCACTAGGCTCCCCATCCTGTATTAAAGGAACACATAGTCAACAACCTTCAGGGGGTTCCCCTTCTTCCATCAGCCATTTTAGCCTGGCAGGCTTGCAGTCTGGCTGCTTGCCGCACCAGATGTCATTAGAGAAGTCTGCATTGGCTTCACTGGCCCAATATGGTTCAGCAAACGCCTCTCCCTGCCTTACCCCGGTGGCACGCAGTCCCACTGTTCAAAGTCCAGTAGCAAGCAGGACTTTTCACTACAGTGAACCTTCAAGTGTCACGGGCTCCCACAGTTCTCTGTTCATGTCTCAGTTGCCTCTCCTTTCACAGCTTCCCAACCAGCCACAAACAGGGAGAGAATCTCCCCTGGGGCCCTTTTCTGAGGACTTAAATGTTTTATCCAGCTCACACCCATCTCTACCCCTGGAGGTGGCCCAGGCCTTAGGCCACCAAACTCATTGCTCCTCTGTGGAATATTACCCCTCACCATTTTCCTCACCTACTCTTGTGCCCAAACCCTGTAGCTCAATACCCGGACACATGACTCCACCGATACCAGAATCTCCCGGACACTCTCATCAGACTCAGTCCCCTAAAGCTTCACCGGCGCTGCCTCCACAGAGGGGCTCTGGTGCCTACTTGTCAGATTTAGAACCTCAAACTGCTCGTTCTAAACTTCCTTCAAATTTGTGAGGATTGATCACACCCTCCTGTGCTGCCCTGAAATAAAACACACCAAGTATCTTTTTGACATTATTTTATGCCCTAATACTTCACTGTGGTCCGCCTCTCATTTTACCAAGATTTTTAAATTTACTGTGATTTGAAAAGCTGTTTTTTTGCCAGGAAACTCAAAGCTGTAGAATACTCCCTGTTTGTTATTTCTTTTATGCTTTGTTTGATTTATACATATATACTGTAAATAGATAGAGATCTATTTAAAATATATATTAATCACTGGACTAGGAGGGTGTGAAAGTGATCTTCTCAAGGACACTTTTTATTTCTGAGACTATGCCAAATTCATCTGGTGGTTTTTGGGAAGTTAATCAACAGACTCCATCATATAATTTGTGTTTGTTTTGTTTATTTTCGCAGGAACCTATGCACTAATACCTGCGTGTGTTGTATAAAGATTTGTTTTTCTGTGTGTTTCAAAATATTTATCTACATTTTTAGCTGAAACAAAATGCTTTGAGACACTGGTCAACTCATTTGGGATCACATATTGTTGATCCTTAAATGTATTTCTTAGATTGTACTTATTTATTCTCTGTATAAACTTTCAAAAAGTTGAAAGATGGAGATGAGATTTAAGGAAACCAAAAAAAAGAGCTTTGCTTTGGAGTAACAGTTCACTTCTTTGTGGCTCAATGATTCTCATTCATACCACTTTATTATATTAGCACTGTGTTTTGAAGCAGGAGGAACAAGTTTTAGGGAGCTGCCCTCCATCTCAGTATTTAGACAAGAGAGTATGTGATGGACTAGCTTTCTGCGGAGTCCTCAACCATATCCTAACGAGCTCACTTTGTCTTCCAAGCTCATGCCGCCTTTGTGTGTTTTAAGTTTGTGTTGTTTTACTTCCTGACTGTGTGCAGCTGTTAGAGTGTGAGTGTAACAAGTGTGAGCAAGGAAAGTTGGATGCAAGGAAAGAGTTTTCCCTAAACTAATCAAAAGTAAGTTTGCCTTTTTTACAGAAACCTAGAACTTCCAAAAACCACCGCCTGATGCATTTCGTAGCATTCAGATCATAAAACATACTTAGATATATATTAGTAATAAAATCCAAAGGGGGAAAATAATTGAATTTATAAAGTAAACTTGAGATTTTATTCTTTCATTCAGGCTTCCCCACGTAGCCCCAGAACAAGACTTTCTTTTAGCAAATGCAGTTTATTTATTTTACTACATATGAATTGAGAAGTGCTGAAATCTAAAACATGCCACATGGTTTTTCATCTGTGCATTACTTTTTCTGCTGTACCCGATGTATGATCCACATAGGCACGTCTCCTTACTGAAGGTTGACTTTGAGTTTGAGATGTTGAATGTATGTACATGTATCAATGCATAAAGTAAGTACTGTAGGTGTGGTAGATGCACTGAAGGCAAACTGCCCCTCATTGGGGTTAAGAGACTGTTTTGTAGCTGAAAAGGTCATTGATTCCATATCTTTGACAAACATTGTCATCAGCAGCCATTACTATTGCCAAAGTGTCCTTTACTAAGACACAGAAGCACTGGCTAAATTTTTCATGAGCCAATCTGAATATTTGCCCAATAAGCTGCCTGCAACAGCCCACTTTTTACTGTTCCGGTAAAGTGAAGCTTGACAACTTTACTGCTGCTCTTACCCTGAGAGAAAATGCACATTACTTTTAATGTGTCGCTTAAAAATAAGTAGCATTGTTGTTAAATTGTTGTCTTTTTCTGACATTTTAGTTCAAGCAAATATTCATCTATCTTTGAAGCAGTTCTGATTGATAAAGTGAGTTCCTTATAATTAACCTTTGTATTTACTGAGTCAGCTAAAGCATTATTGGATGCTATCGAGGAGGATATCACACATCAGTGGAAAAAGTCCAGAATGGGTCCACAATATTTTAACCAGATTTAGATGAGCGTTTTTTTATGTCATTCCCTCCATTTATCATTTTACATAATCTCTTTACAGATTAGCTCATCACCTGACAATCTTTCTGTTGTCCTTGTTATGTGGTCCACCTCAAGTTTAACTTTAACTTTCCTCACATGATCTTCAAGCAACCATTAATACGGTGCAGATGCAAAATGCCCAGTTAAGCAGCAAACCTTTCCCAAACTAGAAACACTCTGCCAAGTTTGACATCCTTTTTCTATAGATATATATTTGGTCAGATGTGATCAATGTTACTGTGTCCAGAAAAGTCACCACTAATTTTATTTAGCTGTCTATTTCCTAATATTTAAGGTAAAATGTGTGAACACTAATAGTTAAAAGTGCTCCCCACAATTGCAATATTTTAATTTTAAGCTTGATTATTTAAAATGCATACTGAATACATCCAGAATTGTGGGGGACAGCAGACACTTCATTAGCAGAGTTCAGGTCTTAGATGTTATGATCTTTAGTTATGTCTTGTTTTGCCTATCACTTAAAAGGGATGCTGGAATTTCTTGCATCTAAATTAGAATCCCTGATTCTTTTTTTCTGCATTTGAGGGAGGGATGAATGTACATATATATATATATATATATATATATATATATATGTTTTTGTTTTTCCATCTCAGCACATTTTATCTGTTCTTTGTTCATATTTCAACCAGATCTACAGATATTGTTTCAAAAAGGAACGACAAATTGCTTGTCAGTGTGTCATCAAAGTCAACAATTCTGATAGGCTGCAACTATTCCTTCCCCCCTTGCTGTATATGGTCAATATTATTCAGGTCATGTAGTTGTTTTTCCTCATAAATACAAAAGGATAGGGCCCTTTAAATCTGTATGTAAAATCCCAGTCTTTCAGAAAGCCTTGCAGCGACCAGGAAAACTGTATACACATTAGAGGAGGATATCACTAAACTCCCAAAGGAGAGGTGCAGAGATATGATCTTCTCCGTTTTTGTCTGTAGCTCATCACCAAGACAGACCCCGGTTCCACTTAGACAGCTGAGTCCCAGCCTCAGTCACAGCACTCAGCCTCAGCAGCCTAATTTGACAAGACATATTTGTAATCTCTTGACCCTCACAAGCTATCAGGGACTTAGACACAGAGGTGACCATGCAGGCCCCTCATTACAGTTGCGTGAAGTCCTTATAACAACGTGCACCAGTACATGAAATGAGTTAGCTTCACACAAACACAGTGACAGACAGGAACACAACCACAAGATCGTCCCCTGCCCGGAACTTTATTCCACAACATTTTGTGTCGTTGGAGTATTTTCAACTAAATGTGTCTCAAGCAAATCTTTTTGAGTTTCCTTTTTTTCTAGATGAACTCGGACAGGCCTGTTTTTTGCTTCTACTACACATGTAGAAACACATAATAGGATTTCTGTTGAAATGTTAATATATTTCTCACTGTGAGAATGATCAGTACCCTTGTAACATCTTTGGAATATCCTGTCATTGAATAAAAACATCTCTTCCATTTTTGTTTTAAATAGAATGTCTGTTTTGGAGACATGCAGTTGTATTTTCCACTTAGTTAACTTTCCAAACGTGCAGCTATGTATTGATTAGCAACGTGTTCCACTTGGTATGTTATAGGAGATGGAAACATAGCAAGAATTTGGCACAAACATCTACAGAAATTCACTGAAAACAGATGTTGGTTGTGCATTTTTTTTTCAATATATTTCATGGTTGTTTTACCCCAGACAGACAGACAGCGTCAGTGACAACTTGAACAGTTTCATTCACATCTTGTATGCATATAGCATTTTATATACATTTGCAATGAAGAGCTATTTGGGAGGTTTGAAATTTTCCACATCATCCTCTAAAGTGGCAACAGGGACAGAGCTCTGCAACAGAACTGAGAGCAAGTAAACAACCAGAACTCCGACATTTGTATTATTGATTGTCCGCTCGCATAGAAGACTTGAAAGCCTCCGTCTTTATGTAACATGCAACACAAAAACAAACATTGTACCTGAAAGGTATTTTTCTTATGAATATGAGCTCATTAAGAAACTGTGTTGGAGAAGAGCTTGAAGCGAGTCAGAGGTGCAGATGTGTAGAAACACTGATGCAGCTGGACATTCAGACACAGAGAAGGACGGGTACGCAGGCGGACGCTCCATGGGGTGCTCATTCTGATGGGCTTCTTTTGGCATGTTTCCCCCTTCCTTGTGATTGTGAGTGCTTCTAGGGGTGGTTTTCAGCAGGCCATTGATTGGAAGGATAGAAGGTAAATATTTGAGCATTGTTTCTCAGCAAGCAGTAGGTGTTTGGGATGTTTGATTGTGTTTTTCCACTCCTTCTGCCAGGGTTGAAGCTGGGCACTGTTAGAGGAGGACTGAACAGGTTAGGCAAAAGTCAGACCGTAAAGGGATTGTCCCGCATGCTGTGCTGTCTGGCCCCCTTTGCAGAAGATTCTTTCTTCCTGCGTAAGAAAACCACGTTTTAAATGTCAAATTAGGGAAGTAAGTTTTGATTGATGACCATACAGCCTTGAAATTATATACTGGAAATGAGAAGGGAGTTCATAATCCTCAGGGTCATGAAAGATTTTCAGCTCACAGAAGACCATGTAATCCTTGGTTCCGAGTAAAGGCCTGAAAATAGTCAAAATTGGAGTAACAAGATTTTCACCTGACAGCAGTGTTTATTCTTCAAGCAGATTTTCCATTTCCTTCCTCTCGCACTATTTGCCACAGCTGCATCTGTAGCATAATGTAGCATGGAGGCAGAGCTTTCCAGAGGAATCAGTTGGGAATTAGATAAGCTTTGAAACTTTGTGTCTTTTGAGGGCGGCAAATAAAGAAAAACAACGATGACTCACTTTCTCATGCAGAGAGCCGTTTTCATTATGTCTCCCTGTGACACCCATTTCAACGTGGCAGTGAAAGGTAGATGAAAGATCCCAACTGTCAGCGCTCTGTCCAAATGCTCCAGACTCAGGTTTTCAATAAAGTACTTAAAAAAAAAGATGGGAAAGTGTGCCTAAAATGCTTGTTCTGAGCCTGTATATTTTTATTTTAATTCAGTTCATGAGTATTACTTTGTCGTTCCAGTTTAGGTGCATCAAATCTAGGTTGGGGCTACTTACTTTTTAGAAAAACATAAATAACCAACTTGTCTGAAAATAATGAATCTTCTTTTTCTTTTCTTTCTGAGCACAGGCCTTGCTTGTGGCTCAAACTGGCCCGCTATGTTGCCAGGCAGGTTCAAACTTTGCTGGAGTCCTTCATTTCATGGCACCTCTGTAACCTTTCAAACTCCGTAAGGCAGCATCCTCCGATTCTGCTTGGTGCACTTTCAATTTTGCAGCCTAATCTTGGCCTCTCTCTCCCTTTTGTGCTGCTCTAGTTGCCCATAAATATAAGTTGGTGAATCAGTGATGCACACCGATGAGATCATTTGCTGTGATTGGGGATTAGATGTAGCAGCAGCTGAATCAAACCGGCAATTTCTTTGGAGCAAAATAAAATCAGTTCAGTTGTATTTATTTATTTATTTATTTTTTATCTGGAGCTGCTTATTATCCATTCATAACCACAAACCCATTCTCCGTAAATCAATCTGGACACTTATTTTTTCTTTTCTTTTTTCACACAGGCACAAGAAGCACATGTTGATTGGATATGATGTAAATATGTGCTACATCTGCCGATATAAAAAAATGTTTTGTAGCATGCAAAACAACAGACGTCTAGCTCCACTGTTTCAGTGAGATGTAAAAGGTGGGCTGTTGGGCAGAACTGTACCCTGAATATGATCCAGTTTATGACTATGATGCAGCAGTGCTGTGATCCCTCAGGGTAACAGCACTGGACAGCTTCCTGGCAGCAGCTTCCCGTTGTAGCTGTCAATATGAAGTCATCTATTCATGTTACTTTATAGTTTGTTTATGTAATGAAATGTCTTGGTCCATTAATCCAACGATGGGGGAGAAAACAGAAATTTTGATTTGCCAAATTCATGTTGCATGTCTCTCTTTTGGTTGTAGCTTTTTAGATAACCGTATTGAAGCCAAAGGTGGGGCTGCTCTTCAGTGGATTAGTGTGGCGGGAAACAGAAAGGGCACATTTCTACTCTATTCAAAAAGATGAGGGTTTACATAAAAAAAAAAAAAAAAATCCTGCCTCACTGAGCTGTCTTTCATTTGCTGAAGTACGTACTATAATTCCACTTAATCTGATGTTGAAAGCATAATGACAACAAGGTACTCACTTATATTTATGTTTCTCTATTTGTTTCAGACTCTCGTATCAGCACCATAACAGATAAGCAATGAACACCAAATTGCGTGTATGTACAGAGGTCGTAACATGTTTGTGGTTTTTAAGGACACATCTTATTTTTACTGGACGATCTCTTTGCTTTGTAACAGCGCGGGAGTGGGATGTTTTCAATATGACGACACAGACGAAGACTTTCTACCCAAATGATGTTTTTTTTCTTTTCTGAAGGCAGTGATTGATTCAACACTTCTTATGAGGACTCACACCCTTTTGAGGAGAACTATATTTTGATCGCTTTGCTATTGATCAATGGATACCTTTGTTTTTTTTTCTGCGTTTAACATGGAACCCATGGGAAAAAAGCAATAAGGGAACTGTGCAGTTATGGTGCGACTTGATATCTGCCTATGAGACATTGCGCTGACCCACACGGCAACCACAGATGCACAGTAGCAGTGGCTGGTCGTTTGTGTGGCGCCGAAAAGGGGTGAACTTTCAATAAGCACACATACTGGATGAAATAAAATGATATAGAATAAAATATAAGGAACTCTTGTGTGGAGTATTTTTTGTCTCTTGTTCAAGTACAAGATGTTTTCAGCTGTATGCCACAAACTCTTTTGTTTGCACGTTGCAAGAAATGCCAAATTTGTTAGGTTACACTTTTTTTTTTTTTTCTTCTTGGTCATGTTTTCTTTTCAGTAAACAAAGCCTTCTGCACACACACACACTCTCTCTCTCTCTCACACACACACACACATATCCTCTCAGAGGCACACAAAGAGCAGTCAAGAGACAGGTGAAGCTCCTCAGAATGCTGAAAATGTTGGCAGACTGTAAAAAGGAGGACAGTCTGTGTCTGCCCTTGTGCGCACTCAGCCATCTGCTTCATTAGAATTCCCCCTTGAGGTAACCTTCCCTTCTTCAAGAGGAACTCATTGTAAGTGAAGGGCTTTGTTTTAGATTGTCTATTGTAATTACACATTATGTTCTTCCTCTGATGCCTGCCTGCTGAGAGGAGAGGAGCTGGCTTTCAGCCGGCTGCTTGTCATCTTTTACGGCAACAAAAATTCACGCAGCAGAGCGTGATATAAACAATGCATAGATACAACCGCCACGTGAGTCTCCTATCCTCCACCTCTGTGTGTTTTTACACAGTGAGGCTATGGTGGCGTCCTAAAGTGGCTATAAGGTGGCGGCAATGGAGGGACGAGCGCCACTAAAGCCCTTTTCTGCAGCATCTGGGATAATCTGTTCTAGTTCTTCTTGGGTCACACTCAACAGTAATTAATCCCACCATTACCCTGCAGGCGTCAGGGTTAAAGCTCGGCATATGTCTGTGACTCAAGGTTTTTCATCTTCTCCTGGAGGACAGGGTGAAAGCGTGGCTTGACTTTTACATCCATTTTAAAAAGGCAATAAAATAATGGCTCATTAGGATTTCAAATCTGATTTTTTTTCTGAAGTATATTTTATTTTTATTTCATAAAATAATTTTGTCTTCCATCATTTCCTGATGCTCCTTGCATAAAGGCCTAGCACAATATTTTTTGGCAGTCGAGGACCCAAAGCACTCAGAAACACTCAGTAACTACAGCATATCCGTATTAGTGTTTTTTTTTTTTTTTTACTCCTCTAAAATCCCAGCATCAAAGCCTTTTGACATCTGCCAGTTTGTTCGCAAATATTGTCCAAATGCCAGCTTTGCAATGTTTTCGTCTTGCGTCAGAGTGAATGTGTTTGCTCATGCACACGAGTGACTCGGCATGATGATGTGTGTGTCTCATAGGATTAAGTTTGTGAAAGCATACGCACAACTGATGGCCGCAATTTGACGACTGGATGTCAAACCACCCCTCAACCTCCACCTCTCCCCACTGTTCTTGTTTTGCTAGAACCTGAAAAGTTCACTTTGCTTGCTGTTTTGCTGAAAATATATGATGGTCAGAAACAGGTCATGAACGCGCTTCTTTGCGGTACAGGAAGGTGCAGGACGACCAGCACAGGAGTATTGGAAACAAAAGGCTGTTAAGGTGATAATGTGGAGTCTGCAACCAGTCTAATGGTGTCCATCATCAGATGAAGATGTGTGAAATGGGATTAGCTCTGTGCTGAGTGGGTGTTTGTCAAGATGGATTTTCTTGCCCATCATTAACACCACCAATACGGACAAAGATTTATTCATCTTCTTAGCACAATTCGGAGGAACTTCAAAACTTTTATTTTGCTTTACCAGTATTTCTATTTCATTCTGCTCTTTGTGCTCTAATATATTTCAGATGCACACCTTATATAACACTTTTATTATTCAAAATTTAGGTCAATGTTTTTTTCAGATATTAGGTAAAAGTAATATTAGATGGTGAATTTGTGGTCCCTATAACCTTTTTGGGTTAGAGTCACCCAGTCTAATAGCTTTGCTCCTAACATCTGATGTGGTATTTTTGGCAGGGTTGTGTATTTCGAAAAAAGGTTTGGGACCATGCAGACACAGGAGGCCAAGAAGTAAGCATTTATTTCTTACCTAAGTGCTGCAAAAAAAATAAAAAATACTTGGTTGCCAGAAGTAATCCAGAGGATCAACATGACCTGAAGCACAAAATAGATTTTGAGATGGAGAGTTAAATATCCTGGAATGGCTCAATCAAAGGCCAGACCTTTGAGGATATTCATCGAGGATTTCTGGTTTTTATTTTTAAAAATTGTGGTACGTAAGCTGTGCCAAGATGTACCTGCTGCTGTAGTTGGTTCCAAAAGGTGGTTCTACCAAGCATTGACTTGGGGAGTGGGTGGAATGTCTGGATATCTTCAAAATGGTAGTTATGTTGTGTAAATGTAAAGATACAAGCTCCATCAAGTTGAACCCACTGTACACTTGCAGATAACTATAACTCTGTGCACATAATCTCCATAGGGCGGGGGTGTCTAATCCTGGTCCTTGACAGCCACTACCCTGCATGTTTTTGTTGTTTCTCTACTTCAACACACCTGATTTAAATAAATGGGTAATTAGCATGCTTCTGCTGAACTTTAAGACCTGCTGAAGGGGTAAGTCAAACACTGAATCAGGCGTGTTAGAGCAGGGAAACAGAAACATGCAAGATAGTGGCCCTCGAGGACCAGGATTGGACACCACTTCCATAGGGCATAACATCCTCTCACTGTTTGCAGTCAAAAAATATATATAAATATGTTTAATTTTCACACTTGATTGCATGCTATTGAAATGTTTTAATCATAAAAGTGTTCATTTTGTTTGTTTCTACCCAGTCACATAAGTCATCTATGACGACATGAAATGTGGCAAACACTATGATGAGTAATAACAAGTAAATTTCTGAACTTTTATTTAAATGGAATTTTATAAGGACTTTGGTGTGATTTTTTTTTTCACTTTGGTTTATATTTTTCATTTGCTGCATACTTATCGCACAGCTTTATTTATATCGTTTTCATCCTAAAACATAAATAGATATACAGTATGTCAGATTAGGCTATACTCTGGCTTTTTCCAGGTCATCTGGTGAGTGTTAATCAAAACCGAGAGAGACAGACTTTGGTGCCACAAAGTGATTGCCTTGAGCTGTGACCCCCTCTTGTGATATGTCAACACAAAGAATCAGTGGCTCAAGTTGTCACCCCGCCATCTGCTAATAGTCTGTCCTAAATGTCCATTTCGAAGCACAAGCAGCTCCCCTAGCCGCCCACGAAGACAAAAGCTCAGGCGCCTGATTCCGTCAGCTTCCTGTTTCTGGTGCAGAAGGCTTAAACTCATCCTGCACTGCTCATAAAATGTTTAAACACTGTTTATTGAATTGAGATTGAATTGCACAGATTAATTCCAAAATGTGATATCCGCTCTGTCCAAAACATGACCCCTTTTCTGCTCAACTGAGTGTTGGCATGTCCGTATAAAGGAAATTCCTGTGGATATTTGTGGATTTTAATTTAAAATAGAGCATGCTCATGAAATGATCAACCTCAAAAGCAGGTATTTTTTTTATTTTATGCACAATAAATTTTGCACAGAACCCAAAAACAACTAACATGAAGTCACTGAGCTGATGATAATTGCAAGTTTTATAAAAACCCTTTTTTCCATTAAAAAATAATAGAAGGAAAAGAAACCCAGTGGAACTCATTTAAAAGATTGAAACATACTCTTTTAAATCCTTAGCAAATCTAAGCCATCGTCCTCCAATTTCTCCATCATTTTTTTTTTCCTGCCTGAGAGCGGATGGGCAGTAAACTTTTTTTTTCCTTTTCTTCTTTTGGTTGTTTTGACAGTGTACCTCTCAGTTTAATGATGCTTGCGTTTCACAGGCCGAGAATAAGCTGTAGAGAGAAGAACCTCCTCCACTCTCGGCCTGCAGCCATTGTTCTCTCTTTATCGTATTACCCCATGGCCGTGAGCATTTTGCAGCCAGACACGGCCTTTGAACCGAGGCTGGAAAACGGAGCATTGCGGCCATATTATGAATCGTATGGATTTAAATTCGAATGGCAAATAGCCTGGCACAAAAAAACCATCAGCAGGCGTCAGAGTGAATCGTCTTGATGGGCTGTCTTAGTGGGCTTATGTTCCTGCCGTGGCTTCTTTTCCAGATCAAGACAACACAAACCTCTCCGTGCCAATAAAACCCCACTAAATAATAGCATTGAAACATAAAAAAAGTAAATATTGATGCAACAGTCAAATACGCATGTACAAAGGGTGAATTACTCCAAGCCTAACCGCTGTTCAGAACAAATAGGGCAATTTGAGGTTTCTTTACTGACTCATAATTATTATTTTCCGACAGAACAAGTCTGTTGAGCCGAATTACTCCTGGTAAGGGAGCGCAGAAGCTGGCCAGTGCTCTGAATGTCACGCAGGCCCAAGTGACCTCCATGCTTCATCTCACCAGCAAATGAATGTCTTTGCTTCCAGCGGGAGGGAGGGGCAATCCATCTAGTAAATTTAATCCCCGCCAAATGTGACTGGAGCAGACTTAAAGAGCCAGTTCAGATCTTTCAGCAACTTCAGTTTGGAGTTAAATTTTGACCAGACAGACCAGCTAATGGCTAGACCAAAATGGATCGCTGCCATCTTAGAATAACTTCAGTCTAAAAAATGTATAGCTGTTCCTTCGAGCACTATTTTATAAACCTTTACATCACATAACACGGTTATTTACATATGATTCTATGGTTATTTTCTGCAGGGAAATTGTATCATCTAGCTTTAGCTGCAGAAGTATCGTAATATTTCTGCCAGAATAACCAGTTTATGGCAGTGTACAGGTTTAGAAAATAGATTTGACATGAACTGCTTTGAATTTTTTCAAACTGGAGTTATATTAACCTCCCAACACCCTGTGTTTTCATGTGGAGGACACTGGCGTTCCTGCACATAATATTGCATTCTGGTCAGCTTAGACCTGCTGTCCTTACTCAGGGGACACTTGCTTTTAATTTCCAAGTAACGAAACAAACATACTTTGTTTTAAATTTGCTTTAATTTTCCCTCATAGCTTTTGTACAGGCCCCCACTTCAAAAAATCTGAACTAAAGGTTCAGAACGATGTTTTTAACTTGAAACATCTAATTGCATTTAACTATTTCAACACATTCCAGAGAATGTATAAAAGCTTATTCCTGAAGTCAAGTCTCACAGGATATTTTACATTCATAAATAAAATGTTTCTCAACCAGTGAGAAAACGGAAAACAAATGATGGAAATGAAAGTCAGAACTATCCCTCCTTATGTCAAGTGGCCTATAATGTTATGTCATTTGACCCAGGAGGGTTCTCACGTACCAGATTTAAGAAAAAAAAAAAAGGAATTGTCATGATTGTTAGACCCTTGTGAAATCCTGAATGCTCTCTTGCTGCACTATTTTTCCTCTTATTATGGTACATAAAAGTTTCTTTTTGCTGACCACCTCTGGTGAGTTTGGAGTCAGAAATAGATTTTACAGCAAGGCTTAAGGGACTGTTGAACAATCAGCAGCACATTGACAAAAAATAAGGCAGTCAGGGAGGAAGAAAGTGCCCAGAAACGAAAGAGCAAGAAACAGAATAATGACTGTTGAGCCAAGAGGGAGACCTTGAGAAAAGTTAATTAAGTTTAACCCAATAGTTTTGCAACATAAATTGAAAAGTACCTCTGTAGTGATTGACATTCAGTTTTGATCTTCATTTGACTGCCAGGTTTGACGAGCACTTTGAAATGATTTCTGTGTGTTTTTTGTTTGTTTTTTTGCTGATGTGACTTCACAAGGAATCAGATCACTTGCTGCTGGGAGGGGGAGACGTGCAAATCGCTCAGGCATTTGGTGATTCTCTCCTTCTGCCTGTCATCTCGGAAAAGTTGCACCATTTTAGTCAGCCCCTTGTCTCTTTCACAAAAACTGCTGCAAGTCGGCGTTAAAAAAGTTGGAGCGTTTTCTCGTGAAAAAGGTTGAGGGTGGAATGAGATCGGTTATGATGAAGATGATTATCATTACTATTTTATTCTGTCACTTGGGGGCAGTAGAAACAAGTTGTTAATTCACAGACACAATATTTAGATTCTAAGTTATGATAAGCTTTGTTTTTTTTCTGTTTTGTTCATAAAACACCTTAAACAAAGACATGAACTAGACTTGAGACAAACTAAAAAAGACAAAAAAAGTAACATAATCTAAGTGGGAACAGCAGAATTTACAAAAGCTGAGAAAGGAAAAAATAAAAGCCTCAGCATTACATAAAGGCAACTAAGTCTAGTTTTGTAAATGGATCATTCATGATTAAAGCACCTTTGATGTTTTTTTACCTTAGGTGTTTCAAAGGAAATTGTGTTTATTTGCAAACTTTGCTAAATTAATATTGCATCTGTCTGCATGAGCACACAGCTCACAGGAAAAGATTTAACATTTATCCTACAGAGTCAACATATTTGCAACTGTATTTCTGTTGTGTGTGTGTGTGTTATTAGTGATGCTGTTGTGGTTTCTGTGAAGGATGGATGAGGGGTGAAGGAGAGAACCCTGAGCAGTGTCTGAGGGAGGAGGAGGAGGATGTGAAAGGAAAGACGTGCCGAGGTGAAGGATGATTGATGAAGTGTGTCTGTGACCAGGGTTAGCCTACTGTGCCTGTTTGTTTAACAGGCAGAGAGACAAAAAAAAAAACAGACAGCGTTTGTTAGTACCTCGTCCTATCGACACAGACTAACAGAGACGATTCAACTCTGAATATTTCTTACTATTTGATAGACTGCTGTGAGGATTAAAGGGCTATCATTCCTTAAAAGAGTGCATATCATAACATGGGATATTGCAAAATGTAGAGATATGGCCAATTTTATATATGCTAAGGTTTCTTAGTTGTAGCGGTCATCTTGAATTAGAGTGACTCCAAAATTGAATCAGTTGTTGCTAAAAAAATATATAATGTGTAGTGCTTGACGCATGTGTTGGAGCTCATGCTCTGCCACTACCACACCAAATTTTAGCTCAATATCTTTAATATTGATTGATTTATAGCCATTTTAGTTTCCTAAGGTCATTTAACTGAGCTGAGTCCAAAATTTAATCAGTTGTAGATGTGCATCCAGTGATTACTTTTCGAAAGTTTCATTAAAATCTGTTCACTGGTTCATGAGATAATTTGTTAACACAACAGACAAATGAACACACACACACACACACACACACAGAGACACGGGCAAATAGATTATTGCCTCTCGCCTTTGGGTGATAAATATGAAAGTGAATATTGTTTGTTGTTCTCTTGATAATTTTTTTCTTATGGTCTCATTAAACCCCCAAATTCTTAATGACCAGCACTGTAACCACAGTGTCTTCTGCCTCAGTTTGATGCCTTTAACCGAGGATACTTCAAAGATAATTCCTATAAATGTCTATTATCCCTGCTTGTTGGCTGAAAGGGCATAATTGGCAATTAGTGCCACTAATCTGGCCAAAGCTCTTTATTTAGTTCAGGTTGAAGATAGCTTTACACTAAAAATATATTGGAGTCAATGTAAATCAGTTCCATTTAATAATAGAGCAGACAGATGACTGGGGGTGAAAAATAGGTTCTGTTTCAAATTTCCTACAGGAAAAATAATAATTAACAGACATGCCTGAGTCTCTTTATGACACTGGTAATACGATACGCATAAACTCAGTCAGCATGAAGAGGTCCTGCAAACCCAATAACTGCCCAAACTCCAAGGATTATGCCCGTAATGAGAAACTATAGCTGAGCTGTGACCGGATCACTGTAATGGCTGATCCAGGTCAGTTTTACTGACACGGCAGGAGCAGGATTGGCTCGTCAGACCATTTCTGGATCAGTATTTCATTCACAGAAAAAGCTGCAGCTTGTCAAAAGTGGTATCTTCAGCTACATTTCTGTGATTTTTATTATGCCTAATAAGAAAACTTGAGTCACTGTCCAAATATGGTAATAATTAAAAGCCTAGCATTCTCGGAACCCATGCATATCGCCCTCTGCCTTTCATGCCAGAGCTTTAGACTCACATCCTCTCGTGTTGAGGAATGACAGAGTGCAGAGTGGTCACGCTCATTGTAGCTGTTAAGGATGACTTTCAATGAAATTTGCTCAGTGGTTCATAAGATATTTTGCTAACAAACTGCATTGACTCCAGTAATTAAAGACGGACGATAATGACTTGCATTTGGACAATAAACTAATGAGACAGACATTTATTACCTCGAACAATGTTTTGCTTTTCTTATCACCAAAGCTGACCGAGTTCACGAGCTGGATAAAAATGCAATCCAAGCTGGTCGTAAAATATCAAAAGAGTTTCTGTTCATGTGAAAATAACTTGTTTCTCAGGGTTCAGAGTTTCGAAGCGGCACCGTTTCAGTAGATGTGTACCTGCCTTTTGAGACAGTGTGACTAAACGGCTGCATCCCATCATTGTGTGGAGTGACCGCAGTGAAACTTCTTCAACCGCATGAAGGGAGCTGCAAAGTGAATTTAATCATTCCCACATAAGACAGAGCTTGCATTCAAAGAGATCTCAGCAAGGTGAAATCCTCCTCCTAATCCCCTGCCAAAAACTCCACTGGGAAGATAAGAGAGCTGTTTTTTTTTCTTCTTCCCTTGGTCTCATGTTGGTGGGTAGTGAGAAATTGAAACTCCAGTAAGGATGCTGTGCAGTTTCTTCTCTTTGCTGTCTTTTTTCTCTGCCTCCCCCGCTGACACTTCTTCCCTTCACCTCCCTCCAGTCCTAAATCACTGTGACTGTGGACAAACATGCAGTTAATAAATCCAACAGCCAGCAGGGAAGTGCTACCTGTGTGTCTTGTAAAAAAAAAGAGCCATACGTGTGTATCAGTTTGTTAAAACGTTGACCAGGAGAAATCAACATTACAGTTACTGCATATAATATAAATTCAAACCTTGCAACCACATGAAAGCATCTTTATCCCCTGCTGCCAAAGGCAGAGTGACAATGTTACAAGCCATTAACATTTAGAGCAGTGTTTCTCAACCTTTTTTGGGCCAGCGCCCCCCTATCCATTATCAAGGCCTCTTACTGCTGCCAGCGCCCCCCGTCATCCTCTCAACGCCCCCCAGGGGGCGGTACCGCCCCCGTTGAGAAACGCTAATTTAGAGTCAGCCCAATTCAAGATGGCTGCCACAGCCAGGTGAGATTAGCCACCACAAACATGGCTCTACATCAGTCAATTTAACAGAAATTGAGCTAAATTTTGTGTGGTAGTAGCTGACAGTCATCCACATGATATACTCTGAGCACGAACACATGATGAGAGGTTGCATAACATATAGTGGTAAGATGTCTATAGCGTGTTGAAAAAGAGCCTAAATGAAACCTAAGTTCCAAGACGCCAGAGACATCGTTCATTATGACATGATAAAATGATGATGATGCGTCAGAGCGGAGGCAGTATTTAGGTATGGATGTTCTGTGCCATGTCACGGCTGACAGGCTGGGCCACATAAATTCATATGCAGGTGCACAGAAGCAGAGGGTTTCCTGCAGCATGCAGGCAGCTCTCATGTCAGAGATCTACCGAGGCATGACATGTAAAAGCACACACATACACACACACACACACACACACACACACACACACTCACACTCACATATCTTCTCTCTAGGCAGCCATCCACCGCAGAACGGCTGATAAAAATATCACAGGCCCTATCAGGCAATTAAACAAGGAGACACAGCAGAGTGTGTTGGCTCCTTAATGGCTTCGGCCTCCCTGCAGAGAAGTCTGTGTGACTGGCCAACAGGGGGGATACAGACCACTGNGGTGGGGGGTCAGAATGAGGGAGAGGCAGCTACAGTGGTCACAGTGAGCTGTTTTTCTGTCATCTTCTGAAGTATTTTATCTTAAACTGAGGGAAATGTTTCTTTGAAAAAAGAAAAATTGCAGATATCAAGCAGCAAGAGCTTAGTGACTAATTTAATCAGATTAGCTGTTTCGAACACTTTGTATAAGTCAAGTTTATGATACATAACAAACTCTTCCACAAAAGTGTTTTGTTCTCTTTTATTAAATTTTTGTTGAATCATAAGCATGGCAGCTCATGACAAGACACACAAGCAAATATAATGGCAGCATTACTACTGCTAAAAATGAAATTTCTTGAGGGAAAGCAATTATCTGCTGTGTTGCACTCCAAAGTTTTAAACAAAGATTCAATGTGAGCTGGTAGTGCTTGGAGTATGTGATGGGGATGATGCTCAGCTACTACCACACTAAACATGATGCCAATACTCAAATAACTGACTGAGTTATAGCTATTTTTGTGTTTGCTCATTTGAATGGGTTTAATTTCTAAAGTTATCTTGTTGTAGAGGACCATCTAATTATTCCTTTCTGAGAGTTTGATTAACATCCTGCTACAGGTTCATGAGATATTTTGCTAACAGACTTACAAGGATGACTTAATAGTTCAAGTCAAGGTTTTAAGCAAAGGTCTTGTTTGATCTGTTAGTGCTTGGAGTATGTTTGCAGTGACTCTCAGCTACTATCATGTTAAAATTTAGCCTATTATTAGTGAAACTGACAGAGTTATAGCTTGTTTTTATGTTTGCTAAGTTCAGTAAGTTGTGGTCTTTTTGAATAAGGTTGACTCCAGAAATTATTACAGTTGTAGATGGACATCCAATAAAGTACTTTCTGAGAGTCTTATTCAAATCCAACCACTGTTTCAGGGAATATTTTGCAAACAGAGACAACCAACACATGCACACACAGATGCAGGCAATTACATTATCACCCACCTTTCAAACGGGCTGACGATAAATATATATATTTAGAAAATTTGTAAATGTCATGCATGATTATAAATATAAAAAAGGTTTGTTTGTTCTTTTACTTAAAAATGCGCTGTATTATGTTGTAAATTTCATACTGCAATATGGTTTGCTTTAGTCTTATTTAGTTATTATTTTTTAAAACATCATTTTAAAATTTCCCCATTTATGTTCAGTCATGACTTGTGACATTTAAGTTTGTTTTGGGGAAAGAGCTTGAGCCATAAACTTACTGACCACTAATCCATGACCTAAATACATTGAAAGCACTCTGATATTAGTTCATTTCTGTTAAAGTGCTTATAGTCGGTGTTGTCTCTTTTCTTTGGATATCAGCATCATTGGTGCAGCTGCTCCATGTCCAGTAGTCAGTCAGCAGACAGTTCCACTTTGTATTTTGATCACTACCAAACTTGGGTTCGCATTGATAAACAATGTTCTAATCTGAGTTCTCAGAGACTATCACCCCGGCAGCATTCCTTGTACGTGGACATATCCTGACCCTGAAAGTGAGCCTGCTGGCTGATGTGTAGAGCATCATGGAGGTGATTGATCTATGCTCCATAATGGACATTCCTGGAGTCCAAATGGGCATTATCAGGCTGCTGATAGAGGCTGGTATCAGCTCCATGTTTCAGGCTCTGCCATGACCACCGCTTTCACCTCAGCGGGGGGCTCTTTGATGAACTCTGTATCACCTCACACGATCTCAGTGATACAAGGCGCCACCATCTTGGACTTCGGCAGAGACGTGGGCTTGTGTTGGTTTTATGTGTGTAGATGTGTGCGTGTGTGAGAGAGAGAGAACAAGACAGAGAAAAAGAATGAACGATACAGATAAAGAAAGGAAAAAAGTGTGAGCTTGTGTGTTCCATGTTCTCTCGGTTCAGGCTGCATTTAATGGAACCAGATAGTTGCCTCTCCATTACAGCAACAGCACCGATGACCCAGATAGACAAATTCATTGAACATAGAGGCAGAACCTCGATTTGGAGGAAATTACCTATCTATTTTAGCTAGTTAAGATATAAAATGACAAGAAAGGGCAACAAAACAACATTTCATCTTGGTAAATCCATTCAAAAAATGAAAGTAGCTCATTGATCCCTACAATATAAGACAATGTGAGTGGAAAGTCAGACTGATTTAAAATACTTCTAGATTATTCTGGTTAAGAATGGAAAAGGAGAATTAGGATTATAGTTTTAAACCAACCCCAATTTTTTTTTTAAATGTTGCTTCTAAGCAGCCAGACCTTCTTGTAATTATTATTATTATTTTTTAAAATATCTCTCCTTCTGGCCTTCTGCATGTATTTCAAAATATTCCTTTTGAACTCTGTAAGATGCTACTTCATATAAGAGACTTCATGACAAATGTGTCTTTAGGTGTGGACAATAAAAAACACAGTGAATGGGTCAAAAAAAATGTGAATAGTTGCTGCTTCCTAGCTCATTGGTGCTAACATCTAGAGAAGGAGCCGCAAAGTGAGTTCTGGTCCTGCCTGCACTTCCTCCACAGCTCATCGTCCCAGACTGTGTGTTCTGCAGACAAAGATATGACTCTCAAAGGGCCAGCACAATGCAGCTCAAAGGCTCCCATTTCTGTCTGCTCCTTTCTGCTCCCCTCAATCACACACTTTCTGATGGAAAAAAAATAAACTAGCCTACACGTGACAACTTGCCGCAGCATTGACAAAATTACTTATTACTCCTTGCCTCACACTTCCCTCTCTCTGCACGAATTCATCAAAGCCTCCCTTCAAAATGGCTGGCACCTCCTCGCGCTGGTTTAGCCTGCATGTCACCCTTCCACTGCAGTGACCTTGAGACGGAGATGAAGTCAGGATGTTGTTCCCATAACTGCTGCCTGCAATACAGTTTCTCTCTCTCGGCGCGACAGACAGACACAGCCAAAACGGCTCTCACTCACACTGACACCTGGGGGGTGGGGGGCTGGGGTATGAGGGATGGGGGACACCCTCTACATATCCACATCAATCAAAGCAGGATTAGTGTGACTCTCTACTCCATTTTATTTCTTGTTGGTAATAAAACAGAGAGCTGGTCCGTAGCAACAGAGCTCACAATAAGAAACAAGCAAGTCCAAGAAAACAACAAAAGCTGTTTTTTTTAGTGCAAGTAGTATTTGGGTCACACACCGCAGCTATCCCATAAAGAAAATAATTCATCAATTATAATTTGTCTCATAAAGAAAGCCTTTCTGCAACAGTTGTGCACAAGCATTGCCAGTGACAAGGAGTGTTCCTGGCAGCAAGAAGCTCAGAATAAATGACATGACAATGTGTGACACAGAACTGTCTGCTGTGATCAAACACCTCCACCAGCAAAATGATCCCCCCCACCATCCCATCTTCCAGGAAAAAAAAAACAAATCCCAAAACTTGGGACCAGTCGTGACCCATCGAACATGGTTCATCTGTTTTTCGATGGAATAGAGAAGCAGGCAACCGATGAATTCTTAATCAAATAAAAACACTGAGTTATGGGAGTGGGAGGCTATCGTACTGGCCTTGCTGAATTAATGAGGCATTTTATTTATTTATTTCTTCTTCCCACGTGCTAGGTTTCTGAATGCTAAGGTTCATCGGTTGTTTTTTGCCATCCACTTCCATTCTTAGGCTAGGCAGAGCTGAAAAAAAAAAAAGCTGAAAAGCCCATTCGCTGTCCAATGCTGGGCACGTATTAAAAGCTACCCTTTGATACGAATGAATGCCTGATCAAGTTACAGCTCCTTATTTTGTGCAGCCTGTCGCAGCTCAGGTGAGGATGAGGGTGAAATTGCGGCATCCCGGCGCAGTGAGGTCGAACCCCATCCAAATTCTGTCCCAAACTGCCCACTCTGACCACCTGAGCCTCTGCTGTGTTTGTCCATCTGCTGGCAGCTAACTCAGGCAGCACCGAACAAATGTGTTGCTTCACACCAATTTAAGATACAGTTACACACTTACCCTGTCAGGTTACAACTCTGCTCCTCACACCTATAGCTCTTTTTTTTTGTCTCCTCCCTCAACATTGGTGTCATGTCAGCAAAACAAATCCTGCCAAAAGAACAAAAAGATAAATAAATAAAATATGACATTGTGCCATGTTTTGTTTACAAAATGTATACACTACTCATGGAGTAGTTGGGCATTCCTATAGCAACCAGGTCCTGTAGTATAGACAGCAATATCAAGCCCAAACCCAATGCCATTTGCATACAAATTGCCCAGCTGGTACCTTGTTGTTATGACAACGGCACACAGCTCTCAGAATTCATTTGGAAGTGAAATATAAAAGGGGAACAGGCACTGAGAAGCAGTGTCATTGATGAAATTCCCTCTGCTTTTAAAATGACAATGTAGCTGACACTCCACACACAAATGAATCCATTCACCACGCAGTACCTGCAAGACACCTACAGGTCATATACAAGGGGAAATTAAAACCAAGCTCTCATCAGCTGTAAACCCACTGATTTCAAACCCACCGTGGACACATTCCGAAATGACTGCTAAATAATTGTTTGGCTCCATCTCAGCCAAGATATTATAGTTTTTTTTTATTCTTATGGCAAAGAAGCAGTTTATATTGAGACACGTTTTATGGGGCATCTTCCTTCTTCTGGGTTCACTTGGTTTTGCAAAACTGCATGTAATTCCCTGCCATGAGTCATGTCAAATCCTGAAAGCCAAAGAAAAGAGGAGGAAGTTGAGTCTACTGACAGCGCAGTGTCCTCTGCCAGTAGAGTGTGGCAGGGAGTTTACGCCGCCGCCTGTCTGGCTAAACAGATAAAGTTTATCTCAAGGGCAAGTGAACTGATGCTTTTCCATAGTCATCCTGGCTCAGCTTACTGGTCAGGTAAATTACCCTGCTCATTCTGTCAACCCAGCATGTTTATTTATTTCAACAACCCCCACTAGATGTCAGTTTAATCATTGGCCTCAGTATGGCTGCCAAACCATTGTGGGCTGCTCAGTTTGTCTCCCAGAGAGAAATAAACCAGATCATAGTTCTAATGCTTACCCTCAGCTAATTTGCAGGGAGGGTGAAGCCTCATATGTTTAACTGTGCACTTTTTCCCTTTATGGCATGCTAATGATGGGTAATGATTGTCCTGTTACAGATTGTTAGAGACAACTGGTGCAAACTACCTCAGCCTGGACTGAAAGGCCCTGTCTCAGCAACAACACAACAACACAGGGAGATTTGTGTGTGTCTTTAGGTGTGTGTGTGTGTGTGTTACATCCTCTACCTCAGGGTGGGAGCAGAAGGAAGGTGACACATTGTGCCTCTCCAGCATATAAATGGAGCCTTCTGCCCGCTGGCGCTACAGCATGACAGTTTAGTAAGTTTGTTTCCCCTGAACGTGCAACTCATCCCAAGGTCACAGCTCGCCTGCAGCTCAGATCTTTAACAAAGCAGCATTCAACTGATTTGTCACTTACCATCCAGTTCAACATGACGACCCGATGGGGACTCTGCGGAGCAGGGAAGATCAGCCATGACTTCAGTGTGGCCGTGAAGACTCTGCCTCCCGAGGATCATCAGGTACTCCAAAAAAATAAGCTCAGTACTTTGCCATTATGGGCTTAAGGTGTCTGCTTTAATTCTAACACAGCTGATCGTTTGCTCTAACTGTACAGATAGCAGTGATTGCATCGAGAAGCATTGAGCGTGCTAAAGATTTTGCCAAGAAACACGGTATTCCTAAGACTTACGGCAGTTATGAGGAGCTGGCCAGTGACTCAGACATTGGTGAGTTTGGAACTGGGAACAGCCTGGCTGCACAGGCAGAGATGATGCTGTTTTTGTTAGATGTTGAAAATGAAACACCTGTGTCGTTGCAGACATCGTGTACCTGGGGGTGCTGCACACAGAGCACTGGCGCGTTGGTCTTCTGTTCCTTAAGGCTGGGAAGAACGTGCTGTGTGAGAAACCCTTCGCTATGAACTCCAGGCAGGTGAAAGACCTGGTAGAAGAGGCCAAGAAAAGCAATGTCTTCCTCATGGAGGTAAGGCAGATCTTTGGTCAGAACCCACCACATTCTGACAGAACGCAAAATACCGAAGGTGCGCTCTGAAGATGCGCTTGCCATTCAAGGGTAGAAGGTGAAGTAACGATCATGTTCATTTTTTATGTTTCTGATGTAGCTGATCAATGTTTTAGTTTTAGTAGTTTTACCAATGAGGCTACTACCTCAACCCTAACCCTTGTATGACACTACTTTGATTCTGATGTGCAGACTTGTTGAGCGTGTAAAGCAACATGTTTAAGGGTTCCAGTGCGTTTAAACCAAAAGTAGAAACTGTGTGGACTGAGAGATTAGCCCTGCAGTTCGTCAAGTAGTAATTGGTTTATCCCTTTGATGCACATAATAATTGCAGGTCTACTGTACCATCAGCTTTGATCACTCGACGAGTCAGATCTGAACTAATACAGTAGTGTACCAAAGCAGAACAACTAAAGTTGTCATGGCAATGATAAACCAACTATTTCTGTTTATTACCTCAAATTACTGACTTTTTAACTCATCTCTGGTGGCTTTCAATTTCTTGTTAAACAGTCTGATGATTAAGCTTCTGCAAGTGTTTTTCTTTTCTTTTTATCAAGCTAATGATTCTCATGGTTCATTTTGCATATCTGCCACAGATGTGATAATAAACAGTTTAGTTTGAATTGTTTTCTGATGTGGCTCTCCAGGCCATCTGGTCCCGTTGTTTCCCCGTGCACGCCGAGGTGCGCAGGCTGCTGGCGGAGGAGGCTGTAGGGGAGGTGAAGCTGGTGAAGGCCTACTTCGGCTCCCCTCAGCTCCACGTCCCCCGGTCGGTGGAGAAAGAGCTGGGCGGAGGAGCTCTGCTGGACATAGGCGTGTACTGCCTGCAGTTTGTGCTGATGGTGTTTAACGGCGAGAGGCCGGAGTCCGTCCAGGCCACGGGGGTACTGCTCGACTCAGGTAATGACTCAGCACGCGGGTCGTTCAGCAGGCGTCAGCTGCACATCAGGATGATTAACCACGCAGCGCGGATGAGCGATCACAAACTGAGCCGTTAAAGAAAAACACAAGCGGTGAAGAATCCTTTGAGTGACACGGGAGAACGTTTGACTGAAAATCACATGTAAATGAACTTCAATGTAAACACCTCAAGGCACAGTTCTTCTCTCGGAAAATCAAAGACTTATTATTAATAAAATGTCACACTAATCCAAATCCCTCTCAGAGAATATAGTAATACAGTAAAACTGGCAGGAAAATACGCAACTGCATGTCTCACAGAAAGAAATCCACTTTAAGACCATCCCACCATTCATGAATTGTCTTTTTTTGCCATCATAGCAACTTATTGAATGCATAAACAACATTCATTGATTTTTATGCATATATTTTGACATTCTTTATCAAAAAAGAATCATGCCATTAAGATTGTATAGAACTGCAAATATAATAACAAAATTATTTGAACCACATAATATAATATATATATATATATATATATATATATATATATATATATATATATATATATATATATATATATATATATATATATATATATATATATATATATATACATATATATAAATATATTTTAAAATTTCTTCTCTTATTTGCTTCTCATAAGAATTTAATGTTTGAAATGTTTGGCAGGAGTGGATGAGTCTGTGGTTGTGGTGATGAAATTTTCTGGGAAGAGGATGGCCCTCTGTGTCTTTTCAATTGCTACTCGGCTTCCAAACGATGCTGTCATCAGCGGCACCAAGGGCTCTATTAAAGTATGCTAAACTAAGTGCTGCATAAGAGCATTTGAATTAATTTATAGGATGATGGACAAACAAAGATTTAACCTAAACCTGATTTTCCTTCTAGTCAAATCAAACAGACAGATTCAGGCTGACTGCGTATGTTTATTTACGACTCTTCAGGTCCTTGGCCCCATGCACTGCCCTACCAAGCTGGTGGTGGACGGCAAAGAGACTGAGCACCCTCTGCCCGAGCCGTGCCTTCCTCTGAATTTCACCAACAGCACGGGGCTTCGCTACGAGGCTGAGGAAGTGAGACGGTGTCTGCTGAAAGGTAGGTCAGGATAAAAGGAACGGCGTGTGTTTGTCTTCAAAAAAGATCACATTGTTTGAACAGCTCGGAGCACTCGTTTCAAAGGAAGGGTGAGTTGAAAAGGGAAGACGCTGCAATTTGGTGAAACTGCAGCTTCTGGTGAACGTTCGAATGAATAGTCCCACACAAACGCACTTGTCAGATTGTGTCTGAATCTGCACCGCTGTCTGTCCTTGAAATGTCCTCTGTGATACGTTTGCGTTTACAGGCTAGTTGCTTCTGCTTCCTACATTCATTTGCATAATCTTTTCACTCCTGCCTTTACCACACTGTATGCTTCATTATGAATGTACATATTTCAGTTTTTTTGTTTTTTTTTGCACATACCTGTGTCCCTCTGTGTGACTGTTGCCCTCCTTTTTTTTTGTCTCTGCAGGACTAAAGGAGAGCCCGCGGATGCCTCTGTCAGAGTCAGTCTTACTGACGGAGATCATGGATGAAATCAGGAAACAGGTGGGAGTTGTCTTCAGCCAGGACAGACAGTGACATCGCTCCAAACAGAGAGGTTCCTCCTGCTCGGCTGGACGAGAGGGAGCTGCATCAGACGTGGCACAGAGGGACACAGCCTGGCAGAGTCGCTGCAGAAAGAAGAACTGGGATTTGCTATTGAAGGAATAATCAGTAAGAAAATGAAAATTGTGTTTGATGATTTCTAATTTATTTATTTATTCACATCCAGACTTTTGACAGCACCAAACATTGATCGTCTTCTGTAACATAAATGTAAACTCTGTATAATTTTGCCAAAAAAATCATTTAAAATAAGCTCTCTAACAAAATTAACCACATTGTAAACAATTAGACATCCTGTAATGAATTCCTTTTTCTATAAAGACAGAGCCAGGTCTCACTACAAGGTGTGTGATTGATGAATTCAATAAAAGACTGATTTATTGTTTTTATTTCTGTTTTATTTCAAACGGCATCAAGTTTATAATCAAATCTTGGGGATTTCTCATTTGCTTGAGTGGCACAGATAAACGGAGGTGTTCTGTCATGTCTGACTGTTGCAGAAATGCGCAAATCGATTCAAAAATAGGTCGCACTGTCTACTTTTCAAGGTTAGGATGGTGAAAGGCTTCTTTGAGTCAGCAGAGAGCATGGCTCATTAAGCGCTTGCTCTCAACCTTTTGGGCTCACAGGACATTTAAAAAAAAATTAAGGATACACTTGATGCATCCCATGAATGTGAAATGAAACATTTTAATATTATTTTGCCCTTTCTAGTGCACTCATTTCTTTTCCACACATCCTGGGCTGAACCTGCAGCATTGGCAAGACTGCCTGATCATATGCACATTTGTGAGTAATAAAAAAATGAAAAATATCAGTTTTTATATTCATCTTAGATTCCACTTAATGGGATCAAATTGTTTTAGAGGTGACCTCTGACTACTGATTAAAAACTTACATTACCAGCTAATAAAATAAATAACAATTTTATTTAAGAATGAAATAGTAAAAAAACTTCATATGAATTTTACAAATTACACTTTTAACTAGAAAAATACTGAGTATATTTTAAAATTCACCAGATAAAATAAAATATTGTATTTTTTATATAAACTTTTAGATATGAAACAAAAAGATGAAAAGTTTTCCACTGCCTATAACTACAGAGCTTTGTTCAAAGAGGACAGACGAGAGAGGGAGAAAAAAGTTTGTTATTCTTGAATTTAAGTGTGAATATTTTTTGTCCAATTCATTTAAATTAAGGTCAATTAAACTGAAATACAAGTAAATACAGGTTTTATAGCACTAATTTGTAATCTCAGGACAGTATACTAAAAAGCAAACAATTCCAATTTAAATCTAATTACTCTTAATTCAGTTCATTTTGCTCAAACCATTTTTAAGTTGATTGTATTAAACATAACTGAGTTGAAAATCAGCAGACTAAATTACCATCAGTACAAAAAAAAAATTCACATTATATCTCAAACCATCTGTCTTCTCTGTCCCTTATCCTTGAGATGTAAAGTACAATCTTTTGAGGACAAAGTTTATATTTTGGACAGAGAAGATAGATGATTTGGGGGGGGCAGATTTATCTTAAGTTAGAAAAACAAACTTTGAACAGAGGAGTAGGCTTGAGGTTTCAGCTTTCCAAAACCTACAGTAAAGTATTAAGTTTGATTCCCAGTTATTTTCACTCTAATTCCCACCTTCGTGCATTTGACCATTTCTCTTGTGGACCAGACTTACAAAGACCCTAACAACCCCAAGAGGGAGTGAAGGGAGAGTAATTTGCACGTGACATTTCGGGATATTCTGCTCACTCTCTACAAGGCCTGCATGAGTAATAATCATAATGGGGTCCTGGTGTGGGTGCACTCACACATATATTATATTATTATGTCTTAGATGTTATTTCCAAGTTCCATGCCTGCCAGCTAGTGAATGCACATCCTAATCTGTGCCTTGCAGGACGCTTTCAAAATGTCCAAAGTGTTGTCTGTTGTAGTTGCCCCCTACCTTGTGGGGAGCAACTGGACCACAGAGGACTGCTCCATAAACCATGGGTGAAGACAAAATAAATTACAAATGAAATAAAGAGAGTCCATAGGCTCACATCATCTGTGTAAGCACACTTCTCAGGGCTTGAAGTGTGCAGCCCACCAGGAGGGACCCAAATTAAGGGCTAACAGCTGACCTAGAATAAAATAGGTCCGATGTGGGGTGACGTCACGTCACATAGTCAAAAAGGAATAATCTGCCGCCATCTTGTGGCCGAAATCAGGTACTGTTTCTATCTTTCAGTCAGCTGGTTGTCCAAGGTCCAAGAAGTGAGACATCCTGTCGCTCCAACATGGCAACCAGGTGGGGGGTCTGCAGCGCGGGGAAGATCAGCAACGACTTCTCCGTGGCCCTGAAAACTCTTCCAGCTGAAGACCACCAGGTAATCCTGTTAGCAGCCGCGGGAAGACGCGTCGAAACCCCGCGATCCAAACTGAAGAGGAGTCTCCACCGGAGAGGCTTCTTACGGAGAACTGACCGGGACTCGGTTCTTTCCAATGGTTTAAGTCAAGTTAAAATCAGTTTCTGGTTAAATTACAGAAGGAACATGTTGAGCACCTACAGACGGTGGCTTTCACTGGATGAATGCAAAAAAACAAAAACAAAACAAAACAAACGAAAGTGAGCGACTGGGCCGTGGCCCAGCATGTTTTCATGCCTAAAAGTCTTTACACTCTTACCGTAATTGACCAAATATATGGGCACTTATATTTTTATGCACTTTAAAACAATTTTTTTTCTTTCTTGCTGTAAAAAAAACTAAGACAAACTGTATAAAAACAACACTTTAGAATACACTTTACTGCTTTACAAACAAATACACAAACTTCACTGACGCTCAGTGCTTTAGTGCAGGTTTGTGAGTGATGATGACACATAATGGCTGTGGCATAGTGGTGTCATTAAGGAAACTTTAAAGAAAGAACATTATGTGCTAAGTAATGCTAAATGTGTCTATATATGCAGCTGTGATGATGTGTTAGTACAAAGCCTCTCATTCAAGTAGGGTTCCAGTAACTCATCTGTTTTCTCAGGTTGTGGCCGTTGCAGCTCGGAGGTTGGAGGATGCTCAGGAGTTTGCCAACAAACACAGCATCCATCAAGCATATGGCAGCTATGAGGAGCTGGCCAGAGATCCAAACATAGGTCTGAGTCTGTCTGATGTTGTGGATCAGATTGTTTTGTCATTTTAGTTTGTGATTTAAGCACCAGATGTAAGGTGTACCTTTTACTTACTAGTCAAATTTCATTATTTTTTGAGGCACAATCAATCTTGTGTTTCTTGTTTTAATCACAGCTGTTTTGCTGGACTGAATAGTTCTGCCTTGTTCACTGTTCTCCCTGCTTTGGTTTGTCGTGCTCGTGTGTAGATGTTGTGTACGTTGGGAACATCCACCCGTACCATCTGAAGACCTGTCTGCTCTTTACAAATGCCAAGAAGAACGTGCTGTGTGAGAAACCTCTGGCCATGAACACCAGGGAGGTGACAGAGATCCTGGACTCTGCCAAGAAGAACAACGTCTTCTTCATGGAGGTAACGAGCGGAGATGGTTGGGGGGTGAATCACACAGAACCAGAACCCCTGCAGCGTAAATACGTTGACTTTCCTGTCCTGTCCGTGTTCTTCAGGCCGTCTGGACCCGCTTCTTCCCGGTCTCTGTGGAGATCAGAAGGCTGCTCGCTCAGGGGGAGCTGGGCGAGGTGAAGATGGTCCGAGCTGAGTTTGGCGTGCCGCTGATGCACGTGCCGAGAGCGATGCAGAAGGAGCTAGGTGGAGGAGCGATCCTGGATTTAGGCATTTACTGCCTGCAGTTCACGTGCATGGTGTACAACGGAGAGAAGCCAGAGAGCATCCAGGCTACAGGGGTCTGCCGGGAGACAGGTAATAAATGGGCTGAAAACTTCTGCTTCAGAAGATGTGTTGCTTTATTTATTTACAGCTATGTGTGTGTTGTTCTGTCAACTTCATAGTCTACAAGAGACGGTGGACAAAGCTGGATTATTTTTGTATATTATTGAAATTTTTGCCTAAAAAAACTTTTTCTTAATATAGTTACTGTTTCTAAATACATTTTGCCTGCAGCCTGCTCCTGACACATACAGACACTTATATTTATTTGTTGGTACTCTTTTACAATAATTAAAAAACAGCTGGTGTGACATCAGTCCCAGAAACTTTGGTGCTTGTCTGCATGCATTTTGATAAATTCCAGTCTGTTGTTTGGTGTTTTTTTGTCAGTAGTGGAGCCCTCCTAGGTCTTCTTCCATGGGGCCTGTTATCGTTGAAAATGCAACAGATGGAGTGATCAGAAAGTGACATACCTTGACCTTGGAGTTCAGGTCTTGCTTTTCCTCCTGCGTCCACATCCTGGGAGGTTGGCGATAATCCCACAAACCCTAGTTTTTTAACAATAAGCTTGAAGGCACCTGTGATGTTTATTAAGGTCAAACACTTAGTTTGAAACATGACTTTAATGCAAGGATTAACAGTCCCCTAAAGACTACCAACAAATCTGCTCATACTGTTTAGCATTGCTTTGTAAAACAAACAACAAATCATTTCTTTTCACTTTTTTTTGTTTACTTTATCACTGTAGACTGCAGTTTGTCACTTATTAAAATCTTTTACCTTCTTCTTCAACACCAGCAGGGTGTGACATTTGGGTAATTTTTAACCACCGAATGCGATAACAGTTCACCTTGTAGGTTTGTTCCTCTTCTCTGGAAGCATAAAGGTTAAACTTCAACAGTCGTGTCAGTTTTGCACGTTTCAGTTTTACCATGTCTTCATCACACCCTAATCATGTAACCGCACGCTGTTGCAGGAGTGGATGAGACTGTGGTGGTCACTCTGAAGTTCTCGAAGAACAGACTGGCCGTGTTGACTTGCTCCTCGGGCGTGCAGCTGCCTAATGACGCTCTCATAGCAGGAACAAAAGGCACAATCCATGTAGGTCACAAAGAACAATGATCACATCACCTCCGATGACCTGAAAAGCAGAAGAAATCACAAAAGTGCGTGCTGCTTTAGTTGTGATTGTGCCTCATTTGCTCGTTCTTTAGGTCCCTTCCCCAATGTGGTGCCCCACATCGTTAGTAGTGAACGGGAAGGAGACCCAGTTCCCAGTGCCAGAACCCTGTTTGCCTCTGAACTTCATTAAGAGCACGGGGATGCGTTATGAGGCAGAAGAGGTGCGAGAGTGTCTGCTCAAAGGTAATGTCATATTTAGCATGTTTTAGGGATACAAGTTCAGGATGAAAGCACTGTGTTAAAGTGACATGAAGAACAACAAACGCATTGCGCCGCCATTTCTAGAGCCTAACGCGTGTTAAAGTGCACTATAAAAGCGCTCGCCATTCACAGAAATCCTGATGCTTTTCACCTGTTTGTGTGAGCTGACCTGTCAGGACGGGTTTCTGTGCAGGGCTGAAGGAGAGCGCAGTCATGTCCCACGCCGACTCTCTTCTCCTGGCGGAGCTGGAGGATGAGATCCGCAGGCAGGTGGGGGTGGTGTACAGCCAGGACTGCCAGTAAACGTTCAGCACGCAGACACCCACTGGACTGCAAGAGAACTCCTTCATTTTCAGGACGAATTTGTTGTTGTTGTTGATTCTGGTGTCCCTGGGAACGAGTCTGAAGTCGTACAGTTTAAGCAGAAATTCAAGAGTTTACATTTTTTTTATGACAGAACATCAACCAGTTTACAACTGGTGGCCTTTTTCCTCATAACGCCGGCGCATTTCGATAGTTTACATAGGCATGCATTAGTGCACTGGTTTTCCAAAGCTAGGGTTGGGATCACTGAGATCATTTCCAGATACAACAATAAATTTAAAAATGATTCCTAAGAGAATTTGTTTGTGCCACTTCATGGTTTATGTATGAGAAATGAACTGTTGTTCTAAAAAAATAAAATAAAATAACAACAGTCTAACGGTAGTCTTCTTGTTCTTTTTGTCCCCTGTTGCAATGTGACGAGGGGACGGAAACCGGATAAACCGGTTCATCTTGAAAGTGAGGTATCCATTTTGGTGTGAGTCAAAATTGGGTTGCCGTGTCAAAACCCTCATCAATTTCTAGGTGTTTTAGCAGGTTTTGCTCTCAAATGTTAGAACTATGGGTTCAAAATTATTTCTTACTCAGTTTGGATGATGGGTACCTATGTTTCTATAGATCCCACATTCTTCCCATACCGCCCCTCTCTCTGGGCTTGCTCATATAGTAGCATTCCAACAGTGTTGAGTTCTCTGCCCTCGTCCATGAATGTCTTGTTCCAGTAGCCCATTTCTCATCAGAATGTCCTGGTTGACATCAGATTGGCTCATTATGTAACTTAAGTTGCACCGACGTTGTGTGACTTAACTGCTACTCCCCATTTATTTGAGGAAACTATAAGCAAAATAACTAGAAAGCATAGTTTCCTGAAATGATTGGGGTAGCTGAAGATGAATCTCCTGGCTGCACCCTGGCTTGGCTGCTGCGTCTGGTGGCGGATAAATTTGCTCCCTCGGCGCACCAGGACACGTCACTCTGCGCCGCCTCGGACAGCAAATTATCACCACAGTAAGGTGAATATATTCTCCCTCCAAATCTTTATCAGCAAAAATGTAATGTAAAACTTCATCCCTTGTGAAAAACTTTGTATTCTCAAGATAATAGCAATCATATGTCTCTGTTTACCTTTTTTTTACCCCAAAACACTCACAATGTTCTCTGTGTGAAAGTATCAGTTTCATGTGTTTGCAGTTTGTCATAAATATCTGCAGTTTTTACCTCTACACAGAATTACAGCAATATAAACAAGGTCTGTGATTTGTCTGCACTAAGCTTGCTTATATTTAGAACCATGCTGTGACCTAACTGTACTGTGATGAATGTAATTCAATAAATGATAAATATGAAAAAAAATATTGATGTTTTTGCATTGATTCTGTTGATTTTGTTTGTCCAGTTTGCCTGTATTATTACCAGTCATGCAGTTATTTAGTGTTTAAGTAGTTTTTAGCCTAAAAAAAAATCCATATTTTTTTTTATTTTCAGGCCTAACAATGCTCATACTGGGAATGTTTACTAGTCCTATTTTAAGAATGACAGCACAGGTAGTCCTTTGTGAGGTACACCCCCCCCCCCAAAAAAAAAAAAAAAAAAAAACTTAAATAACTATTTCTTATTTGTCAGACTTCTGTCTTAAAATTACTTTATTTCTCTTGGAGAGAACATATTTTACAGATTTCAGCTCATGTGGAGTATTGAACCCTGAAGATTGCCCGAGACATAGTTAATTTTTCATATTTGGTCATTTATTAAATAATTATTATGTTACAGGCAGTTTTCTATTATCTACTGACTCATCCATTAGTTCACCAAGGTCATCTTTAGCAGCTTTCCCTAAACACAAAGTTGGAAAAAACAGTTTTTTTTTCACCAGTTTTAGAAGGCAAAGCTTCAAGATCAGCCCAGCCTGAAAGACATTCCTAAATATGGGTCATGGGTCACCTATATGTACATCTAAAACACAACAAGAAACACCATCAGAGAGTCGAGCCACATTTTCCTCTAACTGCACAAAGCATGGAGCCAGGAATATTTAGTGAATTTAAAAGAAACATACACGGCCTTTGGCCTGCTTGAATCCCACATGAAGCAAGAAGACTGTCACTTTGGAAAATTTAACTATTGGTTGCTTAATCTCAACACACAATGTGGTTAAAAGATATGAAACAGATGAACAAACCACCTTATTAACACCTACTGTTTGTCACAATTTACTATCATCAACTTGTAAATAAGCTTGATTTGTAAATCACTACGTTTTGCTTTTTTATTTTGTAGTTTATATAGGCTTCTCACTGGTATTTTTCTTGTTGCTTGAACACCAAGTAAGGGCTGTGTCACTTTAACAGATTTATGAACCCATTCATATCTCATGTGAAAGAGGAGGGACAAAGCAGAGATCGTCTGTTGTTTGGTATGAGTAAATGTCTCGACAATGTTCCATTAATAATAATAATAATTTATTTCTTTTATAAGATGTTAAAGGAGACTAAAACATTTATTAAATAAATTTTAAAAATCTAAAGCGGTGCTTTTGTCGCCCCCTGGTGGCGGAGAACAGCCTCTGCAGCTGACTGATGAGCAACATGGCCACCAGATGGGGGATCTGCAGCGCAGGGAAAATCAGTCACGATTTCTCTGTGGCTTTGAAAACTCTTCCAGCTGAAGACCACCAGGTAATTATATTCAGCAGCAGGCCGAACACAGATTCTCTGTGTTATTAAAATGTAAGACAGCCTCGGGACTGACTCACTCAGGCTTCTTCTTCTGCGTCACCTGGTGTCCTGACCTGCAGAAATCATCTGCTGTTCATCTAAATTCTTTTTTTTCCTTCACCATGCTGTTTGTTCTGTGGACATACAAGTCGTATTTATTTTACTAACTAAATGCAACAGACACGGATCAGTGATTTTGTGCAAAGTGCAACTTTCAGTGCAACCAGTGCGCTAAACTTTTACCGTAAGTTACAGACTAAACGGGAACGAACAATTCTCAGTGACCATTATAGACCAGTGGTGATCAAACTTTTAAAGCTTCTGATTCCTAAAATGACAAAGGCAACAGCTCTGCTTGTACTTCAGGCCAAACTCCTATTCTACTCTTTTTTTCTCGCGCTTTTTTTCCATTTATGACTGTTGTTTTTAACTTTTGTAACCATTGCAGTGAAAATGAAGAGATTGTTTTTACATTTTGTCTGATTTCTGGAGATCATTTCAAGACCCCCAATTTGGAGTTTTATCATCTACAGCGGGGGTCCAGACCCCAATATTATGAGGAAACACTGCTTTTTAGATCACGACTACAAAAGAGCTGGAATTGAACTAATGACAGGCCTTTTTATTATTATTTTTATTTTTTTCAGGTAAAATGAGGCAAATAAGCAGCAACTAAGAGTAGAATTGACTTGTGTCCAGCTGCAGGACACACAGAACATAGAAGATTAAAGTGTTTGTGTATGTGAGTGATGACATCTAGTGGCCTAACATGGGCAGTCATAGCTTTTATTCTCAGAAGAGGCTATTTACACAGAAATGATGCATACAGTTGGAATACTAATCTGTCTTAAACTGTATCATAAATGCTGCAAACATGTGAGAGAAATGAGGCTCTCATTCAAGTAGGGTTCCAGTAACTCATCTGTTTTCTCAGGTTGTGGCCGTTGCAGCTCGGAGGTTGGAGGATGCTCAGGAGTTTGCCAACAAACACAGCATCCATCAAGCATATGGCAGCTATGAGGAGCTGGCCAGAGATCCAAACATAGGTCTGAGTCTGTCTGATGTTGTGGATCAGATTGTTTTGTCATTTTAGTTTGTGATTTAAGCACCAGATGTAAGGTGTACCTTTTACTTACTAGTCAAATTTCATTATTTTTTGAGGCACAATCAATCTTGTGTTTCTTGTTTTAATCACAGCTGTTTTGCTGGACTGAATAGTTCTGCCTTGTTCACTGTTCTCCCTGCTTTGGTTTGTCGTGCTCGTGTGTAGATGTTGTGTACGTTGGGAACATCCACCCGTACCATCTGAAGACCTGTCTGCTCTTTACAAATGCCAAGAAGAACGTGCTGTGTGAGAAACCTCTGGCCATGAACACCAGGGAGGTGACAGAGATCCTGGACTCTGCCAAGAAGAACAACGTCTTCTTCATGGAGGTAACGAGCGGAGATGGTTGGGGGGTGAATCACACAGAACCAGAACCCCTGCAGCGTAAATACGTTGACTTTCCTGTCCTGTCCGTGTTCTTCAGGCCGTCTGGACCCGCTTCTTCCCGGTCTCTGTGGAGATCAGAAGGCTGCTCGCTCAGGGGGAGCTGGGCGAGGTGAAGATGGTCCGAGCTGAGTTTGGCATGCCGCTGATGCACAGGCCCAGATTAATCGAGAAGGAGTTGGGCGGAGGAGCGTTACTCAGTCTGGGCATGTACTGCCTGCAGCTTGTATGCATGGTGTACAACGGAGAGAAGCCAGAGAGCATCCAGGCTACAGGAGTCTGCCTGGAGACAGGTAATTAATTAATATACATAATATCCAGTAATCAGCCAAATTCTCTTTTCTCTCCTTACCAGAGAATAGTTTTCTAATTTAAATGTTTGAAGCTGTTGTAATTCAGCCAGTTTCTTTCTCACCACCATTTCCTGTTTTAAAATAATGTTACACATTTTGGTTCTTATTGCTCTGTAACTTCTGCAATGTGTAAGCTGAACTTGTCAGAGTTCCTGTTTCACTTTTAAACGCTGGGCCTGGCACCATTATTCATATTTATTTATTCATTTTTTAATTTTGTCACCTAAATCCTATTATTATTATTTTAATATGTATTTGTAGGAGTGGATGAGACCGTGGTCGTCACTCTGAAGTTCTCCAGGGACAGAATGGCCATGTTCCATTACTCTTCGAGCCTACAGTTTCTCAATGACGCCGTTATCGTGGGAACCAAGGGCAACATCCAGGCAGGTCATCGAAGGAAGGCTGTGATCGCAAATAAGATGTGACATTTAGTTGAAAAAAAAAAATCATTCTTTTCTCCAGGTCCCTTCCCAGATGTGGTGCCCTACGTCAATAATTGTGAACGGGCGGGAGACCCGGTTCCCAGTGCCAGAACCCCGTTTGCCTCTGAACTTCCCCAACACTACAGGGATGCGTTACGAAGCAGAAGAGGTGCGGCAGTGTCTGCTCAAAGGTATTGAGACATCCTGCAGGTTTTTGTCTGTATTATTTTACCTGTGTATTGGTAACATTTTGGCAAATCAGGGCTTTTGGAGTTTGCAGGTAGTCCCTCGCTGAGTAGTTCTGCAGATTGCTTACTAGGTGGCATCAGAAACATTGAAAGTATCAGTTTGTTTCCTGGCAGGGCTGAAGGAGAGCGCAGTCATGTCTCACGCTGATTCGATACTCCTGGCGGAGCTGGAGGATGAGATCCGCAGGCAGCTGGGGGTGGTGTATAGCCAGGACTGCCTGTAAACTTTTAACGCACACACACAGTGGTTTAGGAGAACAACTCTGTACTTGATTAAGCACTTTGTAATGAAGGTTTTGTTCTGAAAAATGTTCATAATAAAAATTGTGAACACTTACAAAAATAATAAAACCCTTGTCATTCAGTTGTATTTGTATCACTAACACAAATTTTATGTTCATTTATATATTGAAAAATTAAATTTTTGATCAGTTCTAAAGTAAAGTTCCTGAAGCATTTTTGTTTGCTCGTACTTTGAAAAGCAATACATTGCAACTCAATACTTCTTGCAAATAAAACCAAAAGCCAGGTGAGTTTAGATAGGTGCTCATCTCTTTTATTGATGGGACTCCAGTCTTGTGGGACAGGTTAGTACACCAGCTAAACATATTATCCCTTTAAATATATTTAGGTTCTTATACTCTATTATTACAATCAGAAGCATATTAGACTTGAGACGGTTACAGCGGGTCACCGACACAGAAGACAAGGAGAGGGATCAGTCATTTTGTAGAGGGCAGACTTTCATCATCAGTCACCTGAGAAACGCTCTAAAGGTGCTCAAACTTTAACCACACGCTTCACAAGTTCCACCTCAAAAAAAAAAAAAAGATCAGAATTCAAGGAAATTTAAAAAGGCTTTATCACACACCTAACACAAATAAGGAGTAACTCTCTCAAACGCCTGTGAAACTAGATTTTCTTCAAAGTCAGACAAAATATAATCAGATTTGAATGTCTCGAAACAAAAACGTTCACACTTCACGAAAAAGTCAAGTATAGTATAGAATGTAACAATGTGCGGAGCAGACTGGGAGTGCAACACTAAAATACGCCGAAACACATTCAAAGCTGGTGGACACGAGAGGACGCTTATACTGACACCGACACAGAACCATCCGTTTGGGGCGCAGTGGTGAAGTCCAGGCAGCGCTGCGGGGGGATGCCCTTTGTTTTAGCTTTGTTCGTTACACCGGCAGGAGTGTGATAAGTAAACTGTTCCAGTGCCCCCGTTCGTTCAGGTCGGCCGACTCCACCGACAACTGAACCCAAACAGGAGCCAGGATGAGCATGCATACACATACACACACACGCACAAACACACACTATCGCATACACTCATAGACTTTAATAATCCAAGTGTTGGAGTGAATAAATACAGCAGTTTCTGGTCAGGGTGTATTAATCTGAAGCCCTGAAGACTGGTCTGAATGTGGAAAAAAAAAATCAATGTTAAAGAAATGAAAACACCAACTGGAATAGTTCTGAAGATATCTCGACTCCCACTTAAATAGCTCTTTAGCCACTGAGGCCCAACTCTAAAGCTTTAATCTCTACGTCATTGTCTAAAGGTTACATAGTTGAGTCTGTGAGCCCCGATGTCGCACGAGAGGGGCTTGGGATCGGGAGTGAGGGTTTAGATGGACAACTACGAAAGACAGATGAAAATGAAGGGAGAAAGCAGGACAGCTCGAGTTGGCTGTTCAGGCCACGAGAACCACACGCATGGTGTTGGTGTAACCGGAGCCAGGGCGCCAGCCGGTCAGAATGATCACGACGTCGCCCTCTTTGAAGAAGCGCCTGGCCTTGCCTAGAAAACGAAAAGCGAGACGTTTACGAGCTTGTCTCATCTGCTGGCAGAAACAACTGAACAGAGATCTGGGTCAAAATTTGAGAAGCTGTTCCTGCCATAGCTGCTTACCCATTTCTATGGCAAAGTTGACGCGCATATCGACGTCCTCGGCCCAAACGTCGTGAGTGGGCTTGGTGTAGAGGACCGGGAAGATCCCGCGGTACAGGTGGGCCTGCCGAGCAGTCTGGGCATTACGGGTCACGGCGATGATGGGGGCACGGGGCCGGTACCTGGAGAGCAGGTGGGCAGACCTGCACACAGAGACGAATACAGGAAAACATCTGAGCAACAGTAACATTCAACATAATCCACATTTGGTGTATTATCATACAATGAGTGCCGATTCTGAAGAAAATAATGCATTCTGAGCTTTTGTTTTCTTTTTCCAATATAACTACTGAACAAGGACCAATACATCTGAGTGATACTGGGTAACAATAAGGGGATTATAACATCTTTGAATTCAACAATATGCAAATATTTATGAGCTAAATAACATAGTTTCTCAGAACTCTGTATAAAATGTAATTTTTTTTTGTACAGTGAGTTATTTGAAGACTAAAGACGAAATATATATTCAGTGCACTTAAAAAAGGTCCTACAGAATGATTAGACACTCAGCACCAAATTAAAATAAAACTTATTCTGGCATGTTTTGACTCCGTCATGTTTGGCAAAGCTTCTTTATACTTTTAATTAAATTAAAACTGTAAACCTAGTAAACAAACAAACAAAAAAACTACAAAATATTTTAAGCTGTCCAATTTTATTGTCAGGTTTGATGCCAGCACAGCCTCGACAGGTCAAAACAGCCAAAATAAGTAAAAAAACAAACAAACAAAAACCACCATTATTGGAGTGCAGTGGCTTTAGGTCACAGTCAGATTGAAGTCTACCATAACTCTTTGCTGTTTAAGCAGTCGAGCATCACCCCTTTTTAACAAGGAAATTATGGAGGAATATAGCAAAAAAAACAACATTTTTTTTGCTGAACTACAGTCATGGCAAAACATTTAGCCACCCTTTTCAATTAACTGAAAGAGGGTGTATAAACGTTTACATGCCAGGAGGTAATAAAAATCATCTGGTCCTTAACAGAGCTAAAAATTAGATAAATAACTCCATATGAACAACATGTGAGTCTTAGATTGCATCAAGTCTGCCGCATGAATGAACACAGCCTAAAAAGATAACCTTTAATAGCAATAGGTTGAATGAATTGTTTTATGTACCAACAATCCTACATTAGGGGGAATTAATTTCATTCCAGATTAATTTATAATGTTGCTTCAGTTCATTAAGGCTTTCAGGCAGGCATTTCTTTATGAACAGCTCCATTAAGGTTCATAATCACATTGAGGTCTGAACTTTGGCTGAACAATTGTAAAATTTGGAATACTTAGATTTTCTGTTGTGCCTGGGATCATTGCTTTGTTGCAATGACTTAATTTGGGCCAAGTTTCAGCGTCAGACTTAATCTTGACTCTAAAATGATTTGGTGCATAGCAGTTTGATGGCATGTTTAGGACAATGGGTTGCAGAACGAGCTTAAATCAGTGCCTCTCCATTACCATGATTTAAAGACTACCCACATTGCATTGGTCTTTTTTTTTTTTTTTTAGAAAGATGGTTTCCCACTGCAACCCTTCCAAACAAGCCACGCTTGATCAGTCTTTGTCCAATTGTATTGTGATGAAAAATTTACATTTCAACAGTTTCTCTGAGCACTGTGTGATCAGATTCAGGGTGAGCTTGCTGGAACAACCAGACTGGCAGCTGAACATTTTCTGCTTGGGAGTAATCGTCCTCCTTGTAAGATTCTGGAGTCTAAATTATTCTAAAATAAGTCACGCGTTGTTGCTCATTTGATTTTGATTTTAAGTCATGTAAGGACCAAATGGTTTGTTATTATGTCCCAACATAGAAAATATTAGAACTGAAAGACTACTTTTAACAATGTTCTACAACAATATTGGTATTTCACGTAAAACATTCCAGCCTTTCTCTGAATATTGTGCCGTGCAGTTCCCCTCTAAGACAGGAGAAATTAATCCTTGTTAAATTTTTTTTTTTTTTTTTTACAGCCACTGCACTCTCATGTGTTTAAATGTTCATAAAATTATATCAACAGTCAGACAAGAAGACACTTTAATTGAGCTTTCCCCATTTCCCCACTTTCACTCTAAGCTGTTATTGTCTGTCCACCCTATATATCCACGCACACTTACACACACACACAGTTAAAGGAGAGATCTTAGAGAGCACACTGGGAGCTGGTGGTAGAATTAACTCTGGCATGAGTTTGGAAACTGCTTACCTTCAGGAGTAGATCACTACGCTGTTATCTTTCTTACCTCCCATTCTTAGTGAGGACAATGATGCCGGCAGCGCAGCATTTGAAGGATGCTTCAACAGCTCCGATTGCTACAGCGTCTGCAGGGTCTCCGGTCAGTTGGGAGGTCTTCCTCAGCTCCTCGAACAGCTGTCTGTGGAAGGTGGCTGCTTCTGCCTCTCGTGCTATCTAAGCCCCGGAGGGAAGGGTGGGTCGGGGGTTACTTTCAGTCACGCTGCACCAGTGGTTCCCAACCCTGGTCCTCGAGGAACACTACCCCGCATGCTTCAGGCATTTCCCTGCTTTAACGCACCTGATTTGAATGAGTGAGTGATTAACAGGCTTCTGCAGAACCTGAGGACCTGCTGAAGAGCAGGGAAACTAGGGAAACATGCAGGATGGTGTTCCTCGAGGACCAGGGTTGGGAATCACTGCACTACACAACAACACACCGAGGCATTCACACCACTGGGAGTAACTGGCAAACCTGCAACTAGACTCCTGGTTAAACAAGGGGAGCCTGGGAAGTAAATCTGATGTTCAGCACCAATCAAGTTATAAAATATTTGTTTTAATTTTTGAATTTTCTTTTCATGCCTGTACTTCACTTTAGTGGACATAAATCAAAAGAATAAATAAATGGCAGATGATAAAACAAACAGTCTAGTTAAGGGATTTGCCAGCTCTCCCAGTTACTTCATCTGTCAATTCCTGTCTGGCCCTACTCTCCCTCTCTGTGTTGCTACAATAATCCAGACTTCCAATGGGGGTGGGGGCCCAGTGCCAGATCACCTGCCTACCTTCCAGAGCCTGTGAGCACAATGATCGCGGAGGCTAAACTCTTAAAGGCGGCCTCGACGGCGCCGATTGCAATAGCCTCAGCGGGGTCTTTGCAGTGCGGCGTGGAGCGACGCAAGTCCTCAAACACCTGCCGGTGGAACATGGCTGCCTCGGCCTCACGAGCAATCTGGCATAAGGGCAAGACGCATCGGGCAAAGGCATTCCCACACCAGGCGCGCACATAGATGTGAAAGAAAAAAAAAAAAGATGTAGAGGGGGAGGAAAGAAAAAAAAAAGAAGAGGAAAAACAGATGGAATCAGTTAAAGAGACAAAAACAGAAGTTAAAGGAAAGGAACCGACAGAAAAAGGTTTAAAATGGACAATTAAAGGGAGAGTTTAGGTGTGCAGTTTATGGGAGGGGTACAGAGAGACATTAATGTTAAAATGGGCATCAAAACCTAACCATTAGCATGATTTTAAATTTAAAAACAGTGAAAAAAACTTAACCTAATTCAAGATTAAGAAAAAAAAATGACTGAAGATGATATTTCAGAAAGAGCAAACGTATTAAAAACACTAAACTAAAATATAAATTGTCACATTTAGGCTTCAGTAAAATAAACTTCTACTGAGAAAATGTGACCCTTTTTTTGAAGGCAAAACCAAAAAAAGGAGTTTAGATGCCACACACAATGATGATGGTTCAAATAAATAAACAAATTAATCAGCCAGGAGAAACAGAGAAGCATTGAATTACTTGTTAGAAGTAGTGGCTTAAGGTTAGTCTAAATGAGATTTTTCTCCTCAGTGCTCAGCGACAGATGGACAGCTGTGCTTACTCTGGATTCTGGGATATCTGATACAGCTTCAGTGTAAGTGCAACAAGCTCTACAATAGGAGCGTTAGGAGTGCCGAGTCAGGCATCTGCATTGTGGCTGAGAAACAGCAGAGGTTAGTGAAGGACGGACATGGAAGCATTATAAGCATTGCCCCTCCAATATAATTGATGCCAATTACGATTTGGGCCGAAAAACTAGTTTTCGACTGATTTAGTCCCAATGATTGACCCAGGTGCTCTAAAGGTTGCTTTTCTGCATCTGTCCCTGACTGAAAAACACAAATGAACAGATAAACAAATTTAGAAGAGAGAGAGAGTGCAGCACTAGAAACAAGTTTCCAGCATCTTTATAAATTAGTGACCAACAAAGAATTCAATAAATCTATCAGGCTGATTGAATCTTTGTTGGAGAATTTTGCAAATCAGTTTTCAGATTTCACTGCAAAGACAGAGGTGGTACAGAAAAATCAGACAGTGAATTTGTTAGATTAACAAGTGCAGGCAACAGACTGTTTTTTGTAGTTTTGGGGAAAAAATAAAGTGCCAACGTGCCATTTTAGTAAGTGACAACCACATGCAGAGTAGACATCATGCAGAGGTCAATGTGCTGCATTATCTGCATCACAAAGATAAAGCTGAAGTTATTCTGTCAATCATCTTCTAATCACAGAAAGTCCTGCGATGATTGACAATTTTAAAGTGAAATCAAAAGGAATCTAACTGCATAATCACTGGAATTAAAGATACATTTATCAAAAGGCTGACGTTAGCTTTCAGCATTTTGCGGCTCAGCAAAGTGAGGTCAAAGTGGCAGCATCAACGAGCAACAGATGTTTCCAGATCATCGCACAAGAATCAAAAACTTTGAATCTTGTAAAAAAAAATTTCATAGATTAGTTGATCAAATTAGAAAAGATCCCGTTAACCTGAACTACCATCATTAAGTGATGTTTATTCGATTAAATAGCAGAAAGAAGTTTTAAATGTATGATGTTCGTGAACTCACCATGTGCTGCGTGCGAACAGCCTCCAGAGGGTAATCTCCCTTGGCGGTCTCACCACTCAGCATGATGCAGTCAGCTCCATCCAGGACGGCGTTGGCTACGTCGCTGCCCTCAGCACGGGTGGGTCTAGGCTTCTTGATCATGCTCTCCAACATCTGCAGAGTTGGAGAAAATCAAACTGGTACAGCTGCACGTATTTACAGATGAGAGAAGTCACTAAATTTATTCAGTCATCTGCTAAAACCATATCCATAAAAGATAAATCTAGCTTAAAACAAGCAAACAAACAAAAAAAAAACCCAAGATGATTTTCTGTATAGTTATCTGACCTGAGTGGCACATGTGATTGGTTTGCCAGCTCTGTTGCAGCGACCAATCATCATCTTCTGGGCAAGGAAGACCTTTTCTGTGGGGATCTCAATACCCAGGTCACCACGGGCAACCATGATGCCGTCACTGGCCTCCATGATCTCATCAAATCTGTAAACCAGCAAAAAAATAAACAAATTATGAATTTTATGTATTATAAAATACAATGTTAGGGATTCTTCACAGCCCAAACTTTGGGTTCATGTTTGCATGAATTAAAAAACATGAACTGGTATTATTCTGCTGTGTTCCTCAGCAATATCAAAATCAAACAAATAAATACATTAAATAATAAAAGGTTGTAAATGACCTGGCCTCATCCACACAAACCATGTCATCCTCATACACACCTGCGGACACCCTCATGGTTCTCCAGTTTGCTGATGATCTTGATGTTTTTGCCGCGCTCTCCCAGCACATTTCTGACAGCGTGTACATCTGCTGCTTTACGAATGAAGGAGGCAAAGACCATGTCGACTCCCTGCTCGACACCAAACTGCAGGTCCTGGACGTCCTTATCCGAAACGGCAGGCAGGTCTACAGCAGCGCCAGGGAGATTCACTCCCTTCTTGCTGCCCAGAGTGCCACCATTCTCAATCTCACACATAAGGTAATCAGAGCCTAGAAGAAAATAAAGGGGTTGTAGGTTTAAGTATCACAGACTACACAGGTTAAAAGTTGCACATTTGCCACTTTTCCACTCACCAATTTCTTTGACCTGCAGAGACATGAGTCCATCATCGATGTAGACCTTGCTGCCAATTTCCACCACTTTAGTAATGTTCTTGTAGTCGAGCCAGAGGATCTCGTCGCTGCAGTTGTCCTGATAAGCGTCATCTAAGGTAACCTTGATCGTGTTGCCTTTCTTCAGCTCCACCTCAGCAGTGCCACTCTGTTACATCATTAACATGTATCATATTACTTTCAAGCTGCTGTTTTTGTTTGTTTCATAATAATGTTTTGGTGTGAGAGGCCAGAAATAAATGAAATCAATGCTGAACTCACTCCCTTGATGAGGCCAGTCCGGATCTCTGGACCCTTGGTGTCCAGGGCAATACCAATAGGCCTGTAATGGATACTGCCAGGCTCGAAGCTCTCACAGGCCTCACGTACATTCTTGATGGTATCTTTGTGGTACTACAGAAAGGAAGATTTTTCATGTTAAAACTTTCCAGAGAATTTACAAAAAAGGTAGTTTTCCAGTAAGACCTGTAGTCTTACATTTATTCTGTACTGCTTTTCTCACATACTCTTACTGGTTATCATTTTACTCAGACATGAAAATGAGGACAGGTGCAACTTGACAAGGCGTGTCTGACGACTTGCACAATCATAAAGTAAGTCAGAACGACCACGAGTCACACAGTTGCTTTTCACCATGTCATTTAGGTGTGGAGGAGAGTCATAACGAGAAAGGCTTTGTGTCAAAAATCTTTTAAACCATAAAGATAAAAAGCATCATTAAATGCATACAAGGTCAAGGAGATCGCATTTGTAAAGCATATGCATTTGCTTTTAAAGCAGTTGGCAGTAATAAACTTAATCAGTCTCACGTAGAGTGATGTCATCAGCAGGTGGCCTCAAGCACACTTGAAAATTATGACACAATTATCAGTTTCAGGATGAAGCACTGGTAACAGGTGTTTGTTTAAAGTCAGTCAGAAGAAGTGCAGAGTTTCTCCAGAAGCCATGTCGGCGTGAAATTTGTACTGATTATGGGAAAAAAGAAAGAGCAGAAATAAAGCTAAATTAGAGTTTTTAAAAGCCTGCAAATAGTGTATAAAAACCAAACTGATGTAGTGTTTTGTTCATATCAGGTTTCATAGAACAAATGGTCAAAGTTTGTTCTCTCCATCCATAGTTTTTTTTTGGCTTTTACAATTACTATTAGAGTGCCTCTTAGTCCTGCTGTGAGAACGCTGGAAAAAAAACAATCAGTTTAGTTTCTGTTTTCATGCCCCTTTATAGAAGCTAATTATCAGTTGGTGCAGTGTTTATGGCTTTGAAGGCAGCAGTCTGCGCCCCACCTGGAAAACCAGTGACAAATTAACTGGCAAGTGATCTCATTTACTGCTTTCTCTTAGGTCCTCCAAACCTCTGCTTCCCGTTCCTTTTACCACTCTTTGTTATTGAAATATATATGAAAAGAAAAAAAACACCAAAGAGTGCTACTTCAGGGCACCCTGAACTTTCCAAGAGCCATTTTTAGCTTTCTCTGCACAGATTCTAACAACTCTGAGAACACTAAGCAGCTGGAACCCGTATCTGCTGCTTGTTGGGATAATGCTTTTAAAATTCACAAATTTATATGGCTGGCTTTCATAAAAATGTGAAAAGGCATCATTTATTAAAAGCTGACTTTTAGGACTTCGTAAAATATTGCTCAAAATATTTATAGTGGTTAACTTGAGATACAATAGGAAGGCAATAGGAAATTACACAATCACCTTGTTTTAACAGGTATGTATACAGGCTATAACAAAATAAAATAAAGTGATTATTTTGGTGTGTGTAAAGAAATAAAATAGAGGTGATTTCAAAAGGACTGGACAGTTGCTCAGTAAAGTGCTTCCTCATGAGGATGGTTTATGTTATCAGTTTGTTTCTTAACATAACAGCCCACCATATAATCTGCCTCAGCTTGCATCAATTATGTTGTTGGTTATAATTTTTCCTTTTGCAACACAAGGTTGATTTGATACTTCTTTGTTCCTTTTTTAATGAATAAAATGATTATATATATATATATATATATATATATATATATATATATATATATATATATATATATATATTTTTAGTAATAAAGTTGGATGTGTGAATAGGAAGAACACCACTCTGTCTGCAGCCATTTCATTAAAAAAAAGGTCATAATTTATTAACTGAATGTGGCTATTCAGCCAAAACTGTACCTTAAGTAACCACGACTATTGTTTCCATTTATAGCAGTTATTCTTTCTTAAAGCAGCCAGCTGATTACACTTTATAATGCATTGCGTGCTATTCGCTGTGTTGACAATCTACTTTCACAGCAGCTTGAGGGACGAGAGACGGCAAAAATTGTAACACAGCTCAACAAACCAACTGCTGCTGCGATAAAGCACGCACGCATGTTTGCTGAGAATGTTCAGCAAAATTCAATTGTGTTGTCACTACTCGAACAGATAGCTGTTTGTGCACAACATTTTTGTACAAAAGAACATTATAGCTAAAAAAATTAATTAAATCTTACCTCATGAGTGCCATGGGAGAAGTTCAAGCGAGCGATGTTCATTCCAGACTTGATCATCTCCTTCAGCATATCCACAGAACGGGAGGCTGGCCCTGTACGGATGATAGGAATTCAGCAAACAATGCAACACTTACTGGGTCTGCATTAGCTGAGTGACAAGATTTATGTTGGAATAACTGAGCTCCAAACGTAAAAGCTTATAAACACTTGTCTGTATGAAGCTGAACACTGTGACAGAGTTACAACCACTATCATGCAACACTTTTAGCTGATTTATTATTAGTTCAGATTTCACAATTACTAAGCAGGAACTTAAATACCTTAAAAAACTAACAGTACTGAAAGTGACAATAATGATAACTTAATTCTATATTTTTAAAAGAAAAAAAGAGGGTAGTGGAGCCTAATTTTACTTCAATCTGTTGTTTAGTAAGGAGACTTCGACAGCACTACACCCCGTAAGACACGCCCTCTGCTTGGGAAAAAAAAGAGCCCTGACTAACCAATGGTGCAAATGATGCCAGTGTTGCGGGCAGTGGTGGGTTCGGAGTCGATGTCCAGCAGGCACATATGTTCCAGGAAGGTGCCAGCCATGGCAGCGTTGAGCTGCTGCGTCTGGATGAAGGCAGAGCCCATGTCGACAGATTTGGGATGAGGCATGGTGTTCACCGGTACAACAGTAGATGTTCTGCACAGGGTGAAAAAAAAAGGATGAAAGAACAGGAAAAAAAGAACAACTTACATCACTGTGCAAAGTCACTGTTACAAGTTGCAAAAAGGAATTCATTTTGCAATTTTGACAAAATAAGTGAACAGAAAGTGTCTACTGAGCAAATTCCTAGTTTACAGATATGAGAAAGTACCAAGTAAAGCTGACACCCACTTATGTTTAAACTTAGTGACTCTTTTCATGCAACACCTTCAATCTGGGCCTGGTCCAACTTCACTGGGTCATGTCTGCAGCACATCGGCAGTGTTTAAGCACCGATTCTTCACCTTTCATGGACAAAGGCGGTAGCGACTACGTTTGTTAATGTGGGTTTTACTTTGACCAGTAAGTCAGAACAATTTAAATTTATTGTTGTGACTTTAAACTGTCATCAGGCTTAAGACCTCAGGAAACTGATCCATAGAACTAAGCAAGGTCATAAACTCTGAAAGGGAACATTTAAGTTATCAATTTCTGCATAATCTCAGCTGTGAAAAGTTAAAGAAAAAAAAATCTGTCAATTTAAGATTAGAATTATGAAATGTAACCAGTGCCATGTGAACAATAGTCTACTGTGAGCAAGTCTTTCCGCAAGTCTGTCGTTTGTTTGTTTTACTCTTGATTTTCAGGTTGCACAATCACTAAAGAGTAAACTAATGCAAATCACATTCAGGCTTTTAAGGACAGCTCTAGGCTCTTTGTGATTTGATTTAATTGATAAAGATCTTTATCCGCAAACCCAATACTAGTATACCAAAATGATTCCACAATCTGTTCTGAAATGAGTAAAATGGGTTTCTACACCATTTTCTACATTTTGCAGACCCCCCCCCACCCACCCACTCCTAGTTGAGTCACCCATGGCAACGAGACAGTCATAATGTGACAACGGTGGAATGTCTTGGATTTCATTATGACATACACGCCACATGGCAGGACAGAGGGGGGAAAAAATGTGTAAAAATCCTTTTTTTTAAATATAAGTAAAAGACTCAATGCTGAGTTTCACACTTTGATTACAACATGAGCGAAACCTTGAGTCAAATCAACGACAAAAAACATTTCACTCACACTGATGAACACTTCTCTGGTTAAAACGTGGCTTCAGTAAAATTGTGTGCAAATGTAGCCATGTGACGATGTAGCATATAAAATAACACTTTGCATGGATACAGCGATGTTAAATGGAGCTCTTTCAGAACAGGAAAAATGTGATTTTTAATTAAAAATACTTGAAGTCAGAAAAATAAACTTCAGTAGAATAATAATAAGAAAAGATCAAAATAGCAAAACAACCAAAAAGGTTAATTTTTGGTCAATTAAGGTGCTGGAAATTTGACCTTTTTTAAATAACATTTCAGCAATATGCAGACTTTTATTACTATTTTTATCATCATCATAACCACTGCCATTGGTTACAATGCGTAGCATAAAGACACTGGTGCCAGGTGCCAACTCACCCCACAGTCTAAACCACAAAGTGGAAAGATTGAGTTTCCATCCGCTTCAATTATACATGGCAGAGCACTCACACTGGGTGAGCAACAAAAAGACACGTTTAGGGGAAAAAAAACCTTCATCATTTGGCACTATTTAGTCAAAGGCAAATGTTCTGTATAAGACAGAGCAAGTAACTGTAATGAAACTGAGCAGTACATACAGAAATTTTCATTTTCTTGATGAACAAAAATAAATAAATCGAAGTTTTACAGTGGTGCAAAATTACTGAAGGCACATGTTGGCCTCCATGAGCAACACTAGTGCTCTAACTACCTCTTACTCACCACATCCTTAATACAAACACATCAGAGGAGGGGATTCCAGGCAGAGCCGCTAAACCAACTGCAGCTACACACCGATGATGTAACATTTCCATAAATGGGCCAGACCAAGATCGTACGTGAGTGCAGACATCTCGCTGCTATGACACACACTGGGCTGAACCCCGAGGAAAGACTGCAGGGTGGGTGTAGGTGGAAAGTGAGGGTGAAATATTTGGTTAAGGAAGAAAAGCATCAGTTTAACGTGGACTATATTGTTGATGGAGGGGATGACAAAGTACTCAAGGTTATAAAATGAGCGATCAATTGCATATTTTTAAACCATCCCACTCACTTGGTATACTACAAACCAGATACAATATCCAAAACAGGCTGCCTTTATAAATTTTACTAATTTAGCAAAATCTTGATTCTCTTAATACGCCCATCCATTTCAGACAACGCTAACTAAGGAATAACCAAGCATCAAATTAAAGCCCTTTAAACATTCTGTGACAACTTCAATTACAGTAAAATATCAGGATCAGATGGTATTTTTTTAAAGAACAAGGGTTTAGGACCCATTCTCCTCATATAACCTTTCTTTAATAATCAATTAAAAACACACAAACAAACAAAAGCAGGCAGTGTTTAACGTCATATCTGACCTCACGACACTTGTGAGCAGGTACAACAGGCCAGCAGTAACAATGTTAACACTGACACAGATGGAGCTGGCTTCCTAATAATCCTCTCCAATCCCTCTTCAACCAATCCACCTTTGTAAAATGCTATCACCATCTTTTTCTGTTTGGTTAGAAAAAAAGAAAAATAACTAAATTTAACTATTGTTACTTGTTTTGGAAATAACCCGAGCAGTTTTTAGTAGCAACATCCACCATCACCTGCTAAGGGTGTGACGTCACACTGGGCTAATCCAAGTTAGCAGAGGCCTTCAATCACTCGTACTCACTCAATGGAGTCACAACTACATTTCCCTACATACCCACAGTAGATCCTTTGCTTCCTCCTGGGGACGACCAAGTCCTTTACTAACAAAGACCTCCAGAGCCAGCCCAGCGTGCTGGAGCTTCTAGTGCCAGTGAATGAGATACTCCTGGCAACGGAAGAAGCGATCGCTGAAGAGCGTACGCATACGTGCGACTCTTTCAAGAGCTCAAGTGTAAATCCATTCAGTGAGGATAAAGGGCACGAAGAGCGTCTGCTGTAACCGGACAGTCGCCATGACCTGATCCACTGGACACGCATGAGACTTCCACCATAACAGTGTCACACCAATGTTACCACTAGCTAAAGTCATACGGGCTCAAGACTAAATATAGAAGCTGTACTAATTATAACACACAGAGTGGAAGGTTGGTTTGTAGAAATCTGATACTTGGAATGTACAGTGGTACTTAAGCTATGGTGTTTGTAAGCAAATAATCTGCATAAATGGGTGCATACAGTAAGGACGTGACTCCAAGTGAGTCAGCAGTGGCAAAGGATTACCCAAAAATTGTAGTACTAAAACTAAACTGTAGTGACAGGTTAAAATGTCACTGAAGACCGGATATGTCCCTACAGATGGGGTGAAACTGCATGGGATCGGTATCATCTTCGACAGGCCAAGCCTCCCTCACTGACAGTCAACCTTGTTGTTTGAGTTTCAAGGATCTCAAGCCTTGTAGAAACAGAAGTGCCCTCTTTTCAAAACAGCCTTTTTATTTGTCGTTTCTAAAGAAAAAAAAAAAAAAAAAACATCCTCATAAACACACTAACGTTCCTAGAAATGTTTTCATCCACATGGAAACACAGAAAACGACCCAACACGCTGTAGTACCTACACCAGGCCTGTAGGCGGGGCTGTGACGCTGCCACAAAGATACACCAGAAGCAGGAAAGAAGATATGGAGCGGAATTGGAGCAGCTCCAAATTGTAAACACAAGGAGAAAAACCATGAGGATGGCAAATGCAAGACCAAAACCGAATCTTTTTTCTGTAGGCTGTCACCAGTGTTGTCTGCTTAGTAAAGTTCGACAGTAAATTAAGGTTTTGTTGTCGATGATCAGCTGGCACCTGCAACACAAACGCAAGCATGTAATCTGTCAAGATTACCATTACGTTTGTCACACTTGGAGTCGTAGGTTAGATCAGAGGTGGGACTGTGACTGCCCCCCCCACATGAAACTTCTAGGGTGGTGTTTCAAGAAGAAGTTTCCACTCTGGAACCTGGTTTCCTAAAGTACCACGCCGTTTTTTGTGTGAATCCAAGGCTTTTTTTGAAAGTACATTTTAAAGGCCTTTGAGATATCCAAGTGTTGAATAACTCAAAGGTTCTTCATCACTGTCACCTTCCTGACCCCCTGAGGGTAAAGACCTACATTTTGTCAACAGACTAAACAGGAAAAACCATGACAGAGCCTCCAAAATTGTGTTGTTGCACCAAACAAATTGTTTCTTGTGACATTACAAACCGTAAACAAGCTCTGCTGCTGCAGGCTCGGTCACCGTGACTGTTGATGCTGTTCTAGGGGCGTCGAATTACAACGTCAAAATTAAACAAACCATTTTTGTCAATCGATTTGAGCCGTTTTTGGAATAAGGAGACATGTCAGGAGATTGGAGTGAAATCACATACCAAACATTGCAGTCCAGGTCTAGACAGGCTGGGTGAGACCTGCCCACACTTTTTGTATTCAGTGTGAATAAGTCCCATATTCACTCACTGCAGCATGCTGCTGCAGAGAGGCTCAGGCTAAGGACACGTTTCAAACCACACGTGTTTCTCCTACACGATTCACGGTTCGAGCTTGTTCAGGCATTTTCCAAGTCAAGATGCTTGAATTAACGAACAACACACCGCAGAATGGGATGATTATATTTTGTAACATTAATACAAGATAAAAAAGGGACTACTGCATACCATAGCACACGACTTTTACTAAATAATGACTGATTAAGCTTTAGCTCATTTGTGTCGCCAACTAATATCCGTCTAGATCGTGCATTTTAACACAGCTTAAGTCAAATTTCAGACGATGCGGTAAAGGTCACGTTCTCACATCCTGCGTCACATTTTTTCTGATCCAAAGCCTTCGAAGCGATTGACCAATAGGAGGACGAGAGAGCGGAAAAGCCACACCCACACCAGGAAGCGTTTCTACGTCGGTTCACATCACAGTGAAATTCGCATTTTAGACATATTTGATACAAAACCACTGCACATAGGCGATTTGTGTTAAAGGTAGATTCTCGTACCCGAATAAAAAAAACACTGCTCAGTAGCAGAAAATAAGAAAATGGCTCGTTTTCACCCCACCCGTTCATTTACTCCATCTTCAACTCATCGTTTTAGCAAGCCTAACTGAGCGAAAAACTAATATCCAGTTTATTTATTTCAATCCTCCAGATATATTAGCACATTTACAGACTAGATGTAGTAAAAACGTATGTAAAAATAACCCCCACCGGATATCAATCACTGGACAATTGTTACATTTACGAACTCGTGAACAAATTAACTGAGGAACAAATACAAGACGATATCTGTAAAAAGACACGACATTTTGAACTATCGTTAAATATGCAAACTGAAGGCCCTGTTCATGATACCCACCTCGGATCAAATTAGCAATGCTGAGGCCGATGCGACTGCTGGCAGACTGAGAACGGCTCAAGGTGATCTCTCCAGTTCCTCTTCCTCACTCTGTGGAACTACTTTCTAGGGATGCTGATGCATATCCATCCGACAGGATATAGGCAGGTAAAAAGAGTATTTGCTGACTTTGCCCGACAGTCTCAACCACAGTGACCGCGAAAACGACCCAGCACTTCTTTTATTTTGGTACTGCTTTTGTTTTTAAGCCGGGAATTTGTAAAAAAAAAAAAAAAAAACGAACAAAAGAAGAACGACGCGGAAGGATATGCTATTACGTGATAGAAGTGCTAGGTTTAAGTAAGCAGCCAATCAGGTTGCGCGAATGCAACAGGAGCGCATGAAGTGCGACATGTGACTGCGTGATGGAGACTTGTTTCCTGAAAAAAAAAACGTGTTGTCGTTTGGTTACTGTAAGTGCCTTAAACATTATTTGGCCAGTGAAGAACGCCATAAATAATGTTCAGTATTGGTTTTGCCATCTTGCGGGTAAGCAAATCACGGGTTTGTCAAACTATTGATAATAGGGAGCAGCAACAAGAAGCTGCTGTAAAAACAAACAACAAAACTTGTTTGCGTCTGTATTTATGGTACAGCGTTTTGACATAAATGCTGGTTATAAACCCCAACTTGATTGAGGTTTACATTCAGTCAGCAATGTGCAGAAGAGTAAATTACTAAGCGTGCAGAATGCGACACAATACTTCCATCTACCGATGTATAATGAAACAGCATTACAGTGACTGGACTGAGGTGCTTTTGTGCTGAACTACAGCTGAAAAAAAGCTGCTGAATCCCCATTAGAGGGCAACTCTTGTCTTTTGCTTTAGTTAAGATGGCAATATCACTTTTAAAAAGCTTGCTACAAATTAAACTACACTAAGTTATTTAATGGAAATAAAATCCAAGAGTATAAGTGCTTATTTTGATCACAAAAGCAGCAAAGTGTGTATAAAAACTCTAAAAGTGTCTTTCCCAAGTAAAGGTGACCAAGAGTTCAACTCTAAGCTAGTGTTGGCAACTATACAGGAAGACTAGCATTTATATTATGATACAATTGCTCATCATCTATGGTATATTAGATTTGGGAAAATTAAGAAAAAAAATGCTGTTTGAGATTTAAGGGCAGCTCTGCATCAAATAAATAAATAAAAAACTTAATTCTGTAGCAGAAATCACCACTCAAAAACACTTAAAAAACATAAATTAAGTGAATGATTAATTGTTTATGGCATCATACAAATAATGCATAAAAACCTAAAGTACATAAACAAGCTACACAAAAATGATCCAATGACTTCTGTTCCAAAATCACAGTGTATCATTTAACATGTTATCAGCACACAGTTATAAAACAGCATCTGTGTTGATATGACGACATCCAGGCCTTCCACTAACTCAAAACGTTTAAGAATGTTTGTATCATGCATCCATTAAGCCATCCATTTTCTTTTCCCAATTTTTGTGCAGGTGAGCTGGTGCCTTACTCCAGTGGTCGTCGCGCGAGAGGCGGGGCCCGCCCCATACAGGTCGCTAGTCCATCACAGGGCCTTGAATCATGCAGTGATGGATAATTACACTGCCTGTTCATAAACACTCATCTCCTGGACTCATCTCATGCGTGATGTCAGTGCCAGGGATTAAATTAGTCAGACTCATTTTGTGAAAGAGAGGCTCAGAACAGAAGCATATTTTATTCTGCATAAGCTGCTTTAAAAAGACTGAAAATCAGGAAACGACTACATAGCAGTCAAACGCTCTCATCATCAGTACAAAGTCTCGAAGAAAAATATGTGCCCTGCCTACTCTAATGCTGAATTCATGTTTCATCCATCCATCCATCCATCCATCCATCCATCCATCCATCCATTTTCTTTACCCGCTTCTTCATTCTGGGTTGCGGGGAGCTGGTGCCTATCCCCAGCAGTCACTGTGCGAGAGATGGGGGACACCCTGGACAGGTCGCAAGTCAATCACAGGGCCACATAGAAACAAACGAGACAAACAACCATTCACGCTCTCACTCACACCTAGGGACAATTTAAGAGTTACCAATGAACCTAACATTCATGTTTTTGGTCTGTGGGAGGAAACCGGAGTAGGTCAGATTCAGTCTTGATTCAGTAAAGTAAATCATACAGTCAGGATTCTCATCTGGAGATATCCTTATTGTGGAGCAAATCTGTTCTGGCACATGTAGGCAGCCATCTCCTCTATATGGTATGCCTGATAAGCCATAAAAGAACAATAAAAAGAAAAATAATGCCACTTAATGTAAATAAATGTTGTGACATTTCATAGCGTTTAGGCAGGTTCAGTAATTTTAGATTTGGTTGGGTAGCAAATTACATTGTCCAAACTAAAGTAGGTTCAAAAGGCCTGTCACATGTGAAAAATTCAGTTGATTCAGCACATTAGTAAACATTACTACTAGTACTGTTCTGTTTTTTTTTTCAATTTTTAAAAAGTGTCTATTATGACACTATGCTGCAAATATTTCCCAGGTTCAATAATTATCTGGTTATCATAATCAGCTCTGCCAAGGAGGTGGCATGAGAGTAAATCCTCAACTCAGTCATAATAATGATGAGATTTAAATATTGAAACTCTTCTAGATACCCATCAAAGATCTGTTTTAGCCTTATGCAGATGAAACAGTATTTTTGTTTTAGACTGACAAAGTTCATTCCCTTCCATCTATTTGTTTCAGTTCTCACCTGCTCCCAGTTGTTGTGTTAGCTCCGCTACTCCCACTGCCCATGTTGCAACCTGAATGGCTGCTGAGAGCCTCTGCCTGTGTCCACACCACTCCGGCCTCCACAGCCAATGAACACACCTGTCCAGGTGAGGAACAAATCAGCGTCCCGGTCTGTGTGTCCGTGGGCGACGCTCCTGGCTGTCAATCACCAGTAATTCCTGCTGACCCCTGGGCCACAAGGGTGCAGTAAGACACTGGGAGTGTGCTCAGATAAATCTCAGATGAGCAGTTATGGCTCCTAATGCCTGTAAACATGATAAAATGATAAAAGTAGAACAGGGCCAAAAAGAATTAAATTAGCAGATTATAAGCAAAAGCTCCGAATTCTTTGTTTCTCTACAAACAAATACATATGTTGCAACTTTAATAAATAAATGTGCTTAACTTGGAACACTGTGGGATTTCCTTGTCGAAAAACAGCCATCTGAAAAATAAATTGACTGTATGTCAAAATTTGTGTTTGCGGAATCATTCTTACATGGCAGAGCTGCTAAACGCCTTTCCCCACATTTTTAGTTTGTGCTGTCAAGAGTATGTTCCTGTAGTTTACAATATTATGATTCAAACAAAAGTCCTTAAATATATAAATTGTGTTTCGGCTACAGCCACACACTGAAGGGACAGTCGGCCTGATAGCTGCTTAATAATCTGTGAGCTCTTAAATACACACCTTGAGACAATGAGGGTAAAGACTGATTAGTTCCCAGGCCCAATGATCATCAGCTCACACAGAAACACAATGTTTTATAAATATTATAAAACAAATACATTTTAAAACATTGCATTTGGTTTTAAAGGAAACGATCTCACTCTTTTTAAGTGTGATCCAAACATTACACCATTACCTGTGAGCATTCAGTCTGCAGCATGCAGTGCAGCTAAACTGTTTTAGTTTAATATGTAGTTTATAGTGCAGTTCTTTTCTTCTGATCAAATGAATTTAGACAAAAAACATGAAAGTACTTAAATATAGAATCTGCCTCCAGAGCACTGTGACACATTAATGAATAGTGACTTATGCAACCACACTCTCTCTCTCACAGACACACACATTACACACACACACACACAGTCAAAAGCACGTACAGATCAGAGACATTTCTCCCTCTGATTTCTCAGCAGCAGTGCAGTCAGCTGCGAGTCACATGACTGGCTTGCCTAGTCTCACTGAGCATGCCCAGACCCCTCAGTGTTGTCAGGCAAAATATAAGGGAGCAGTAAGAGCTGAGATCTGCAATAGATAAACACTCAGACTCACACACACCAGCTGGCACGCTTGCACCCACACACACACACAGACGCACACGCTCACCGCAAGCATCAATAGAAAGACGCTCCAGAATTGGGACGGCTGCGCTCTGGTTTTCTTCACGTTTTGTGTTTTAATGAGCTTATTGTCATCTATCATTTCAGTGGAAAACGACCACTGAAAGCGAGCGACAGAAAGAGAGAGAGAGAGCGCGCGCGCGAGAGAGAGAGGCAGGTGCGCCCTTTAAGAGGGGGGAGCAGCAGCTGAGGCAAGGACAGCATCCCAGTCTCCATCCTCTCTGGAGGTAAGTGTGGATGGATGTGGCG
>NC_051444.1:15010524-15072797 GCF_001649575.2 Kryptolebias marmoratus
GGGGAGGGGAGGTGGGAAGCGCTGTTTACTAGGATGCAGTTAATGTCAGGAGGAAATTATTTTATGCAGGAAAAATAAAACATAGGTTCCAGAGGAGCACACACTCTTAAAAAAAGAGATCAAATAAAGACAATCAGGAGCAGTTTGATGAGCATTGTGCAGACATGTAAACATCTCCCAGTCAGCGCAATTAGAGAAAGACACAGATTACCTCTTTTTTAAAATTACTGACCTAAATGTGACAGAAATGCCTTTATTGATAGTCTTTTTTGACCCCTGGAGGAAAATTGTTTTGTCATCAGCAGACAGACTGATGACAAAAAGACTTAGGATGCAAAAGACAAGTCAAAAATACTGTAGTACGGTATGTTCAAATCTAATATTTCATCTGGTGCATTAAATATTTTGTCTAGCACTGCCATTCAGTCTTTATTTGCACTCTTCCTGAATTTTTTAAAAATGATTCAGTTATTTAGTTTTGTTGTGCACTAGAGTAACTGTAATATGTATTGCTTTGCTGCAATACTAATAATACGTATTTGCACATTTGCAAAAAAACATGATACCACAGTGATTGTTTATATACTATACAGGTAAAATGTCTCAACAAAGGAGAGCTGACTCTCACTTTTTACATAGTAGTGATGCAGTTTAGAGTGTCCAGTTAGAAAATAGAAAGCTATACCCTATATTTAGGGGATATTTGCTAGCTGTAATTCACTTATATAACACCCTCTTGACACAGTGTGTGCTTCTGTTGTTGTTTCTGGGAATTCTGTGACATAGGTGCTTTTTCTTTATCTATTTACCAGCTCTAATAGCTATAAAAACAGAGTCAGACAGTGTGCTGACACACAGTATGCACTGTTTTCTTACAGTATTTATAAGACAAAAAAAACAACCCTCTTGTGCTTTGATATTATTAGAATGAGTTTGTGAAAAAAAAAATCTAAACAAAGAAGTGGAGACATCCTGGGTACTGAACGTACAGCACATATCTCCCACACATTTTCTCTACAGTGATTAATGGCACTCTGAGAGGAGGCAGAGATGGCTGTTGCTAGGATACATGGCAAGGTGAAGTGCAGGCGATTTAAACAAAAGAAAAGGAGGAGGGCACCGCTGACAGAGCATGGCATGACTAGCAATACCCTCTTTGTTTCATGTTTTCTTCCTCAGCTGAATTTTTATTTTTCCTTTTTTTTTTCCTCCCCCAAGGCTGCGTAACTTTGAGGAGTGAAAGAAAAACAGGTGGTCAGACTAAGCTCTGCGGTTATCTGTTCTCGCTCTTTTCACCTGGAGCTAGGCTGCGATGGTTGGCAGCAATCAAAGGCCCAAACCTGTCTGAGAGAGCCCTATGAACAGCAGATCCAATGGTAAGACAGCTGGGATCCTATTGGCGTAATCAGTGAATCTGATTAGACTATGTCACAAAGTCACCGCTTTGTTTATGATTTAGAAAATTGCGCAATAGATTAAACAACATTGCAGTGCTGCATAGAGAAGCACAGATGTTTAATAGGCATTTAAATATTATAGCACCTTAACTTTAAGACAAATGTTTGTTCAGTTTAATCTTTTGCCTTTTTACTTTGGTGAAAATGACAATCCATGTCTATTTCTATATTTTACAACTCAACCTGTTTCAATCCCAGTTAGGTATTCTTTTTGAAGGATTTATTCAGAGAATATTCTGTCTTTTGGAAACAAATCAGACCTGTTTGTCTTTTCCTTTAGAGATGCTAAATAAAGCAGTGTTCTGAAGCACTTGAACGGAGATGTGAGATGAAAGGATGTTAGAAAGAGGTTGCATTTTCTTTCTGCTCCGTTATAATGGTCTTTTTTTTTACAATGCCTGGGCCCACAGGACATCAAAGGACAGTGTTGGACGGACGAGGAGTCGGATGGGGAGAACGAACCTGAACAGTTCCTTTATGGAATTCAGGTAACGAAGACACTCTTACCTCTCTGCTAAATATGGCTTTGTCATGATATTGACTTTTGGTTTTCTGTATTGGTACTGGTCACAAGCATTTTTTTTTGTTGTATGTGCAATTTCAGAATACACTTAAATAAATTAAATCAATAAATAAACATGTAAAAAATGTATTTCACTGACTGAAACTATTACAGAATTTGGAAAAAAAAAAGAATATTTTAACAAGGCCTGTTATGATCAAGTATTTCTTCAATTTTGCCACAATCTGACAGTCACAGCATTGTTTTGTACAGAACATTTTGTCATAACTTGTGCTGAAGAAGAACTTCCCAGCATCTTTTGATAAACAGCCATCATAACTACAAGTTTTAACAGGAAAGCAGCCACCAGTTTTTAAGTCTTCATCAGTAAACTGAACATTGGGCCGGAGAAGTTTGTAACCTTTTCAACATTTAGCACAAAAGTCGTGCCATTATGATAAATAGCTGATTAGACATTGTTTCTCAGGTGATGCAGAACAGATGGGCTCTCTGACATTTCCATCGTGATGCCTTAATGAACAGGGCAAACATTTTCATTCATGTGAAGCTACAAATAACGTAATTTGACAAGACTTAAAGAGTTAAAGAGACAGTCCATACGACAAGCATGTACGTGTTTTTATTTTAATGTTCTGGAAATAAAGTGTTTTTTTTTTTAATTAGAGCATCGCTGTTTAGTATTTGCTTCATTTTTCCTGTGCAGACTCTAACAAATTAATTTCCAGTGCCAACATGCGATTCTTTGTCTTATTTCGAGAAGTTGATTGCTTCACTACCACCTAAGATTTTAATCTGTTAGTTATCCTTTTTTTTTCTTATCACTGTCTCCCAAGTCTTTTGATTGAAATGTAAATCAAGTAAATCATTTCAGGCGAAGTCAGAAATCATGAAAGCAGTGCGGTGAAGATAAGGACGAGCGTGGGGGATCTGTAGTACACTCTCAAGAGACCAGGCACAGAGAGGGAGAATTTGTGGGCCCTTGTTAAATATACTGGAGAAAGATGTGATGCAAACAGTGCTGATGAAATTGTAGCACGGTGTATTTTATTTAAGAATAGTGCAAAGTAGTCAAAAAGCTGGTTGAGATACTCAAGTTTCTGTGGTGCTGGTGCTTTGTGGTGTGTGGGATATGTGTGAATAAACACTGCTGAGAACCACTGAGAATTCATTCGCTGCTATAACTGTGACCAGTGCTGCTTGTTGCAGGGGAGCTGTGCTGCTGACCTGTACCGCCACCCTCAGCTAGATGCAGACATAGAGGCGGTGAAAGACATCTACACTGACAGTGCTATCTCTGTCAGGTAGACCTGCACTGACACACACACACACACACACACACTCATTCATGTTATTCTGAACGTCTTTTTCCTATTAAATAATTAAGCAGTGGCAAGATAAAATCTGCACTGCCTGTCAGGGATGAACAAAAATAAGTGTAGTTTCTCTGAGTTTAATTAGTAGAAATGATCGGAGTGTGACGTTTTACCTTCTTCGCTGTGGTGTCTCTGCGCAGGGAGTACGGAACCATCGATGATGTGGACATCGATCTTCATATTAACATCGGCTTCTTAGACGTGAGTCAGCATTCTCCGTACACTTCAAACACCTCCTCTGACTTTGCCCATTACTATTCTAACGTTGACATTTTGCAAAGTAACACATCATTTATAATGCATCGGGTGCACATAAGTTATTTATGTGATGAGAAATGGCCCTAATTAGGCTGCTAAATCTGTGTGTTTGTGCGCATGTATGTGTGTGTCTGACTCAGGAGGAGGTTGCGACAGCTTGGAAAGTTATCCGAACGGAGCCCATTATCCTGAGATTGCGCTTTTCTCTTTCTCAGTACCTCGACGGACCTGGTGAGTAAAGATGTCAGTGTGGATGTTGGTTTTCTATGAGGAATGTAGTGTATTTGTGCCACTCACCAAGAGTGGGAGGTGAGTACAATATGTGCTGTACGTGAGGGAGAGGGAAAGAAAGAGTTTGTGTGGATCTGTCTATTGTGTAATAATGTTACTCATCTTTATTTATTCAGAGCCGTCAGTAGAAGTTTTCCAGCCTTCAAATAAAGAGGGATTCAGTCTAGGCCTGCAACTCAAAAAGTAAGTGAATACATTATATGATAGTGCACATTAACATAATAATCTAACACGATATATTGTCGTTTAATGATTTTTAATTGAAGGTGTAACTCAGCACAGATTGTTTTGTAATGTGGCAGGATCCTGAGCACATTCACCTCTCAGCAGTGGAAGCACCTCAGTAATGAGTTCCTCAAGGCCCAGCAGGAAAAGAGGCATAGCTGGTTCAAAGCTGGAGGAACCATCAAGAAGTTCCGCGCTGGGCTCAGCATCTTTTCCCCCATTCCCAAGTAGGCTTTTCTTCCTCTCCGCGGGTCTATTAGAGCAAGAGTTCAGATCCTTTCCAGTGTGGTTCTGTAGCAAGGTTATGAACAATTAATATCTTACCTGTTGTAGATGGCTCTTTGAGCAACCTCAGTTTGGAGCAGATCTAAATGTTATTCCAAGTGTGTACAAGACTAAAGTGAAATACTGCTACTCCAATCTAAAAAAAATTAATTGAAGTTTTTATGTGAACACTATTTATAAACAATTACACCAACAACTGTTTCCTGTCATATTTAGTAAAGTGCTACCAGCCTTCAGAAGTGCTACAGCTAGCTGCTGCTGTTGCTGTTTACACTTGCAAGTACCCATAAAATTCTGTGTGAACAACTGTGTAATGCAAAACCTATGGAAATGCATTTTTTTTAAAGCACATGCATTGATTGGTTTAAAATTTTTAAGACTGTAGTTGTTTTACGATGACATCAGTTCATCTCAGTCTTGGCAGTGCTCAAACCTTCTGTTAGTTCATTAATCTGGTCAAAGTTAAACCCTATCTTATCAAACTGAGGCTATTCAAAGAACTATGTACAACAAGTAGGATATTATTGTTTAAAACCTTTCTACAGACCGTCACTTCTAAAGATCTGAACTATTCCTTTAGTTTATATTTGAAGCCATTAACTGGCACTGCAATGCAGAATTAACCCTGGGTCAATTTGTTTCCATTTGAAAATGATTTATTGTGTATTCCGTTTTTTATTACTCGCTTACTCTTTTTTATATCTAATTTTCGATGTAGCCATTTGAGTCAGGTTATATGCTAATATCTGCTAATTTTATTGGAAACCTCATTTCTTCACTCTTTACAAGTATTAAATACAATAAGCTACAGCTAACTTTCCCCGTAGCTGGTGTTTGCCATTTATAATTACAAATAGCAGGTTATTGGTAAATTTAGCTGTAATCTTTAAATGAGTAAAGCCATTACAGTTTTGTTTACATGTAAAGTTTTACGATATAAATTGGAAATTTACCTCGTAATAATAGGATGAAAATCCATTGCAAAAGCTTGGTGAAAAAAAAAAGGTAAAGTGTAGAAAAAGGAAGCAGGGAGAAGGAAGCTCTGACACAGCAGACCACAGGCTGACTTAAACTCAAAACCTGACAAAAGTTCCCATGGGAGAGGAAGACTCTTCCCAGCCTCTGTCTTCGTCCTGGATGCTTTGACAGTTATGAGCGCACAGGGACTGAATCCCGGCCCTCTTGATGGTGGTCAGCTAGACTAACGAGGTTGTTTTGACATCCTAATGACTTGTCAGGAGTTTTATGTCAGCTGGGTGCATGGATAGTGTACTGAAAGTAATGGTGGAAGTGAACACTGGTTTCTAGGACTTTAACTGCTAGTGACTAGAGCTACTGTCTAACTGGATTTCAGCTGTACTTCTAGTGTCTAACGTTAGTGTAGCATGACAAATAAGAGCTTAGATTATAACCTTAAAATTGCCCAGCTACAAATAATTGTATGTTATTTTTATAACAAAACCACAGCAATAGCAAATCTGTGGTTTAATCTCTCTGCTTTGAGGCCAACGCCTCTACTGCATATTCCTCACAACCACTTGAACAAGTGGTTGAGTTCTGTGTCTTTAATCCTTTCCAGGTCTCCAAGTTTCCCTCTGATCCAAGACACAGTTCTAAAAGGGAAGCTGAGCGTTCCTGAGCTGAGAGTGACCCGCCTGATGAACCGCTCCATCTCCTGTACAATGAAGAACCCCAAAGGAGAGCTCTTCAGCTATCCACCGAATAGCCAGGTGAGAACCAGTTTGGATCCCAAGCTCCCAAATACTGAAGTCTATTCAGTTTGAAGTGTAATTTGTGTACACTAACAACTCCTTTCATCTTGCACTTATTTGCATTTGATGTATTTCCCAGATGAGTCAGTATGTGATCATACACATTGTAGTGTTGATTTCACATCTCAGAGCTTCATACCGTCACAATTTTAATATTTATGTAATAATGCACTAATGTGAACTTCATGCTGTTATGTTTGCCGTGTATGTGTGTATATGTATATTTTACTCCACCGTGATCCACTTCGAGCCCTCGTCTCACCCGCCACCTTTGTAATATTTCACCCTAGCCTTTCCCCATCCTCACTGAAAACCGGCTGGTGCGCCCTTTCCCATAATGCTTTGTCTTCACTTGACTCATCAGACTGTGGCTGTCCCGGCGGCCAGGGCCCCAGCGCAGATTACCACGAGGCAGCTGATTGAATTGTTTTTCTCATCCCAGGCGGGCGGCCACTGCAAGAACATCCCCACACTGGAGTATGGCTTCTTAGTGCAGGTTAGATCTTAATGAGACGTGGGTCCATACATTTATTAATCTGGGTCACTGAACCACGATTAAGACAAAAGTCTGTGAAGCAGTAAAACATCCTGCTTGTTCTTATAAATGTCATATATAAATGTAGTACAGTTCTTATTCCTAATTATAGTTTTTTTTTTCCTCTGTTACCCCCGTAGAAGAATTAATTATCTGAAATATCTAACAAATTGTAGCTCTGTATTTTGCTTGTACCTAAGCTGTCTTTGCAACTGTTCATGGCAGTGCTGCAGTGGGAGTTATAATCACAAAGTCCACTGTGTTTGTCTCCTAACAGATAATGAAGTACTCAGAGCAGAGGATCCCCACGCTTAATGAGTACTGCGTGGTCTGTGACGAACAGCACGTCTTTCAGAACGGATCCATGCTGAAGGTATCAGAGACAGGAAAAGAACAACACATTTGTACTATTACTGTACAATATAGATTTGTAGACCTTTTCATATTAATTTAAAATAATAGGCAAGTCTCAAAAAGGTAATCTATTTGAAGACTTTCTCTTTTAGTACTATGATGTTGGTTATTGGATTTTCATATTCTGGACAATCCTTGGAGGAAGAGAGCGTGTGAATGGATGGACTCCTGTATTGTCCGGCCTTTCACAGTGAGAATGATTGTGGTTTCTTCCTGTTTGCGGTGTGTGTCTTTGTGCAGCCCGCTGTGTGCACCAGGGAGCTGTGTGTGTTTTCCTTCTACACTCTGGGTGTGATGTCCGGAGCTGCGGAGGAAGTGGCCACAGGAGCGGAGGTGACAACAACTCAAAAGATGCAGCAGTATTGGAGATTGTTTTATATTATGTCTGTTTGTTTGAAAATATTTGTTTCCCCCAGGATTTATTTTATCATTCTGTAAATCAAATAAGAAAAACAACATCTTTCAAACCACATTAAAGAAATATTCTAATGTGATTTTTATTTTATGAGTCTAGATGTATTCAGCAAGTGAATCAAAAATGACTTGGTGACAGCATCTACGGTTTTCTACAACGTTTTTCCAGGTGGTGGACCTACTTGTGGCGATGTGTCGAGCTGCACTCGAGTCTCCCCGTAAGAGCATCATCTTTGAGCCATACCCATCAGTCGTTGATCCAAATGATCCCAAGACTCTCGCATTCAACCCAAAGGTCAGCCTCCTGCTGGAATTAGGACTACCAAGAACAAAACAATACTTATATTTGATTCCATAATTTCCATTTTGATTAATTAAAGAATCAAGCTTTGTATACTGTAGAAAAAGAACTTGTTTTTAAAGTTACAGTAAATATTCTTGCTTAAAAGATAAACCACAGCAAACGATTACATCTTGAGGTGATTTTAGACACCATTATGTTGTTCCCTTTCTCCCTGCATACATTTGGCTCAACGGATGAACACAGAAGAAGAATTATGAAAGACTGCAGAAAGCATTGGATAGCGTCATGTCCATCCGTGAAATGACACAGGTACAAGAGGGATTTTGGAAGGGACAAACCGGTCAAGAGTAGACTCATTACTTATTCAGTAAACTGTGGCGCTTCTTTATCTCTTATCAATTATACCATCAGTACTATTTAAATGATCCACAACTACATTTTGAACCTAGCTACTTACTGCTTTGATGTTGGAAAAAGAAAATCAGAGAGCAGCATATGCTCATGTTTTTTTGTTTTGTTTTGTTTTGTTTTTTAAGGGCTCCTATCTTGAGATCAAGAAACAGATGGACAAACTGGACCCTTTGGCCCATCCGTTGCTACAATGGTGAGTGGAAAGAATCTGGTCCAAAAATGGATTTACACTGCTTTCTGAATCAACAAAGTCTGATTTATTCTTGCTCATCAGAGAGGATGTTAAAACTAACATATTCGGTAAATGTTGTTAGATGACTCAGTAATTTTTAGAATGATTTTTTGACTGATACAAGAGAAAAAAATAAGGCAGTCAGTGCTGAATTCTGTTTAGCAGCTTTAGGTTCAGGGTTTTGGTGGTGTCAATGCTAATTTACTACAGAGTGATATCCAATAAATGTATTATTTCTCTTTAGCAGTGTAATGGTAAATGTATTTGTACCGATCCATCGCTGATACAGAATACGTTAGTCACAGGCAGTTATCGCTCTCATCTAGAAGACAGCGCACTTTGTTTTTGTATTGCTTTTTTGCTAACTGCCATAACAAAAAAGGGTAGAGGAAAATACTATCTAAAGCCCTGTACACTAAAGCAAAGTAAGATAGGCTCAGATGAAACACAGGAGCTTGAAGATCTTCCTGTTTCAAATCAGCAGCGTGGAAAACCTTTGTGGTCCTTGTGATCACAAGGGTAGAAGTGTAGACTGTTGACAGGTGGAAATACGGAAAGCCAAATGGGTCATAATTCACACGCTCTGAAACCCACTCTGGTGTCTCACGAACAGTGTTAAATACGTCACCAGTCGTTTAATAAGCGCCACCTGTGAACAACACACTAGCACTCACCTAGCTGAGAAGCTAAATGTGCTGGTTTATTTAGCATTTTCACATAGGGGGATGTTATTCACTTCTGTATTACCTCTTAGTTTGCATCATGTTTAGGCCAAATCAATTGAAACAAACACTTGTCTTGGACTAATTCCTTAACAAAAGAGCCAGATCTTTTGGAGTTTATCAGACTTTTTGTTTGATACAGGGCCTGTAGGGCACTGTTTACAGTTCAAGTCAGATGAATAAGACCTTACAGTATGGCTTTAAAAAGATCATTTTTAAATACCAGGTAATAAATGTTACTTTGCTGTATGTGGGATGCTAACTTAGAGCCTTCTCACTAGCAAGGGTGGTTTATTTTCTGTCACTGTTTTTGGGATGGCTAGTGTCTGTGTAAAATAAGTGGAGAAAAACAAATCCACTGGCATTTTCCCCTCCCTTTCTGTGTGTCTGCAGGATCATTTCCAGTAACAGGTCTCATATTGTCAAGCTGCCTCTCAGCAGGGTGAGAATCCAGGACATCATCCGCTCAAGTCTTTTTAAACAAATAAATGTTTGCAAATGCAGTTTTATCTTCTCAGCCTTACTCTCTTTTTTTTCTTCATGTTTCTCTGTCCGGTTCTGTGATTACGTTGTAATAGCAACTGAAGTTCATGCACACGTCCCACCAGTTCCTGTTGCTCAGCAGCCCCCCAGCTAAAGAGGCTCGCTTTCGCACTGCCAAGAAGCTCTACGGCAGCACTTTCGCCTTCCAGTGAGTTACACCTTCCATCAGCTACCATGGTTTTCCTACCGTAAAAACTCCAGGCTTTTATTAAGAGAAAAACTTTAACAACCTCTCTCGCCTATATGTAAGTTTTTAAATAAAATTGCATATTTATTCCAAAATATCACAAAGCAATCTTTGATCATCAAATCACTTGGAGTATGATGGGAGAACATAAGCGGATAAATTGATAATTTAGATGTAAAGCACTCGTCAGCGACCAAAAAGATGATATTTGTGTGTAACACCTGACGAATGTGTCGAGGACAGATTTTAACAGAACCATCAAAAACTGCAGCACAACGCAGTGGCCGTTCCCTTGGACAGAGGGAGCACCTTTCTTAGCCAGCTCATGGAGCCAGCAATAAATGTGTGAGAGAGATTTGTATCATAGCAGATGGGGCTCTGCTGAATATTTTAGAGACACGCGACCCATCTGGGCGCTGGCAGGGTGCGACTAATGCACAAGCAGCGCTAACCGTCTCCCTTTGCTGCTGGTTAATGCTTCTGATTTATTATTTCTCCACGAAAACATGCCAAAGGTTTAATTTAGCCTGGCTTCCTTTGATTTATTTTGATATAAACAGAAACACACAACACATAAACATGCGCTGTTGTAAATGCAAAATTTAGAAAAAAATAAAAAATCTGTATACAAGTATTTAACGGGTAAAATGAAGATGTTTTTTCACTGCATGAAGGTTTAAGGAGAAATAACTGCTTCAAATTATGCTAAATATAGCACCATGAAACTATTTCTGCTGCTGTGTTTTATTTTTTTTAACAGTCTAGATATCAGCTCTGTGAGAATCAGTCGGTGATGATGGGTTGTCACCTTTGATCCGCATCTTTTGCCATTTAATTTTTAAATATTAAATGACACATATTTGAAGGACTGAGATAATGAACTAGGATGCGTAAGTGGTAGAAATAGATGACTCCAGTAGATGTGTTGTGATTGGCACAAAGGGCTTGTTTCTCATCTTTTTGTGAATTAAGTCTTGTATATTTAACGAAATGCAAAAACAATAAGATCTTCATGTTGATTTTTTTTCCCTTCTAAAATCAAGAATCTATAAAATGATCAAACAAAAAAATAACACTTTTTTTCTTTGTTATTGCTTTTTTTAAATGTCAGGTATTATAATAGATGAACGGTTCAGCAACAAAGTTCATGAAAAGTTAAAAAGTTATAACAGGAAGTATAAATTAAAAAGGAGAAATAAAAACAACAAAAAAAATTTGTATTTATGATATAATAATTAAGATTTTTTTTTCATTTAGTGTTTTATTAACATTTTTATTGTGAGTTGGGCCTTTACACATGTAGTTGCCCAGATCAAGGCTTTTTATATTCACAAAATATTGCTTTATCTTTTATTTCTTATCTCTCTTTCTGTGTTTTAGTGGTTCCCATATAGAGAACTGGCACTCTGTTCTGAGGAATGGACTGGTCAATGCCTCCTACACCAAACTGCAAGTATGTAACCCCGAAAGTTTATGATGCATTTTCTCTCGAAAGGTAAACTTGCTCATGCACAAAGCAACTTTTTATTTGTCTGTCTGCTTCAGTTTTGCACCAAATGGATTCCAGATTTCCTTTGGCCAACTTTGCAAGTGGCATTTTAGTGAGCGGGACACAGTGGGGGACTTTTCTGGCCATTGTCGGCTGCTTGCTTTGTCCTCTGCTGACATCAGCAAACATTTCCAGCCTGTTAGGTAGTGGGGCTGTTGTGCCAGCTGGGATGGCAGGAGGGTTAACCACCCAGAGCACTAAATAAGCTCAGGCTGAAGCCAAGTCATGCAAAAGACAAGCTCTGTAGCAATGAGCCTTGTCTTCTTTGGATTAAATAAGGGCTTCTTTTGAAGGTTGCTGTCTCGCACAACTAATTATCCGTTCCAGCCTGAAACAAATCATAGCGACAGAGTTTATTAAACTAATCCAGTTTAATTAACTAACTAAAGGCAATTTCTGTATTGATCTTCAACTTTCAGTTCCTTTACCAAACTTGTATCTGTGCAGCAGAGAAAACACAGAATTGTCTCATTTGCACAGTGCAGCCGATAATGACTGCTTGGAGATACACTCCCATATCCTGAAAATAGATTAAACACAATTAAATCTGAAATCTCAGCCAGCACTCGTTGAATTGTTCCCGTCTGTCATGATTGCTCTATCCCACTGATACGTCTCATTTATGCCGTCTTTGTTCACCAACTTTTTGAACTCTCCATCTTTGATCTCAGCTCAGTGCTCGCCTGCCTCCTCTCGTCTCCTCTCACCTCCTCTCCTCTCCTCTCCTCTCCTCTCCATCCTCGCAGAGGGACTGAGTCTGTCCCTGTCTCCAGCCCTTACGAAAACAACTTGTTTCCATTGTTATTTTTTGTTAGTGGTGCCATATCATGACATCTGCCTCCACACCCAATCCATCCATTCCATTTCATTACAGCATACATCTCATGTATGACAGTTATGTGAACATTTCTTCAGCACCAATTCAAAAGGATTATATGTTCATGTAGATAACTGTAAAAATTCTACTTTTTTCTCTTTTTTTTGGTATTTTTGAACTTAACGTTTTCTTTTTCAGTATACCAGGTTACGTGTCCTAGAAACATAAAGAGCACTCCCCCACTTATAGCGTCACCCTTAATTTGACCACAGCAGTCACTGATGTGTTTGTGTAAATGTAAGGATGTGTCATGCAGCTGCTCAGTTACTCGTCCTGCCTTCCTTTCTTCCTGCTCGTTTTAATCTCAAGCTGCACGGGGCAGCGTACGGAAAGGGTATCTATCTGAGCCCCATCTCCAGCATATCTTTTGGATACTCAGGTAGGACCAGCTCCTTCCTCGCTCAAAGATCCCACCGCAACCACTTCCTGTTTTTTAATTTAGCATTTTTACCATGTTTGCCCAGTGTGTTTGTAACGTGGTCTGATTACCATCTTGGAGCGCATCTTTTTATTTTTTTTATTTATTTATTTATTTTTAACATGTGGAAGCATTTTATCTTGTTGATCTTTAGTGGGCTGTGTGTTCATTTTGCTTTGTGTTGGGTGTTGTGTTGTGTACAACCTGCCGTACTGAACTTTATATTGTGGCTGCATAAAATTAGCTTGTCACTGGGTTTGTTCCTTTGGTGGCTCCACCATCACCTCTCATCCATGTGCCTTACATATTGCTGTATTTCCACCTCAACAGGAATTCAGAGTACTCCCAAACTGGTTTGATTTAGCAACGATATTGCTAACTTAGTACTACAAATCATGGGTTTTCTTGACATCAGTGACTCGTGGTCATGTCTTCTGAGGCTCGTTTGTTGTGGTACTTCTTTCAGGAATGGGGAAAGGACAGCATCGCATGCCCACCAAAGACGAGCTAGTGCAACGTTACAACCGCATGAACACCATACCGCAGGTGGGGGACACATTGCATCCTTATTTTAACTTATAAATTAAAAGCTAAAGCATATTTTTTGAATTATCTATGGACACAATGAATACAGTTTTGCTATACTTACAGAAATGTGACGCAAAAAAAGGGTGACAGAGGCAGAAAAGACTAATCATTGCTAATTGCCAGATGGAGGCTAACTCTATAAATCAAATGTTTTTCAAGAATAACTTATTTTGACTCCAAAAAAATTCACTGCAGTCTTAATATGTCTATTGAATGCTGTACAGTTTTAATGTCTGTAAACATTTTGAAGAAAATGTGATATTGCCCGCTGGATACCTCTGGATTTCTTTGCTGTTTTTTTTTTCTTTTAAAACCCATTTCTTTATCTTTTACATTAGAGTCGTCCAATACAATCAAGGTTTCTTCAAAGTCGAAACTTGAACTGCATCGCCCTTTGTGAAGGTAATTTGTGTACTGAACGTACAAAGCCTTTTAGTTAATATTATGGCTTTTGATTGCATCTCTTTTGTAAAATAAAAACACATTTAAAGTAGAAGATCTGGCTTTTATAAAATATAATGTATGATTTTTGTTGAGTAGTCTATTTTAAAATAAATTAGAAGATAGTTGACTAAATAAGAGATAGGAATAAAATATCTATTTCATGAATTTGCTATTACACGTAATAGGCCACAATAATGTCATGCAATCACTTTCTTTTTTTATAAAAAAAACAATATAAGGGATATTATCCCAGCAAACGTATTACTGTAGTGCATTTTCTATCAATACTGATATAAAATATAAGTGCAGCAGAACTACAGTCAGGGTAAATAAAAAAGAACATGCTGTCAATACAAATTTAACTTTCTTTTTTACAGTTATTACATCTAAAGACCTGCAGAAACATGGTAACATTTGGGTGTGCCCAGTGTCCGATCACGTCTGCACTCGCTTCTTTTTCGTGTGAGTATTTCCTTCGCTCTCACCTCCTTGAGAGTGTCCACTGAGGTAAAACAAGGCAGCAAACGTTACTTTTATTGTCACACTCAGAAATGCATCGCTGCCTATTTAGTACCTGCAACAGCACATACGATGAAGGAATTTGAATGAAAAATTGTAGAACATTCTGCTGTTTGTTCCTCTTCATCAGTTTTGAGTGACACCGTCGTTTCACTGAATAAGATTTTATTGCAGGTCAGAAACTTTGAGTTTCATATTTTACATCCTTGTAGAAATGAGCTTTTAAAGAATGAGCAGCAAATAAACTGAACATATTCAAACTCTGACCCTTTTTTTTTTTTAAAGACGTCAACATTAGGCAGAAACGGTTGTCAAACAGCACTTTTGTTTTGTTTATAATATTGTCTTAATCTTGTGATGAAATTGGAATAAATACAATCTGTAACCACCAAAGTAACAATTTTGCAACATACAAAAGTAAATAAATAAAAACAACTAAGACAAAACCTTAGAACCTAATCAGTTTGACATAGAAAAACCTTTCCTGTGTATTTACAGGTACGAGGATGGCCAAGTAGGAGATGCTAACATCAACACCCAGGAGCCCAAGGTGCAGAAGGAGATAATGCGAGTGATTGGGACGCAGATCTACTCCAGCTAATGGAGGCTCACCAGCAGATGCTGGAGGCTGACAGGCAGGCAGACAGTTGAAGCGAATGTTTGGGTGAGCTGTCCTCAGGCCGGACACTGAAGGATGAGGGCGCTCCAGAGCACATCACCACCAATATGGGTTTTAATCTGGTCTTCTTGGGTTTTTTTTTTCCTCTGCCTCCTGCATTTCTCTCCTCTTAATTGTTACACATCACATCTCGATTCGACCCTCATGTCAGTTTCTCGTGATTTCAGTCTTCTTTTCTCATTTTATGGCTGTTTCAACAATTAGGTGAGTCACCAGAGCTGTTATCCACTCTCATGCACACAATCTTCTGGGTTGCCTTGACTTTTTGCTTTTTTTTTTAACTATACGTTTACTTTCACTGCTTCTGTGGACTAATTTGTCTTTCTTTCTTTTTTTTTTTTCTTTTTTGATAATGTAGTCAAAAAATAAGAATTCACATTGACATTGGACAACATGAACTTTAATTATTTTATTGTATTTGAAAAGTTATTATCTTGCATCTGTTTATTTGATGACATGAATTAAGGTGTGTAACATGTACAAGCATTACTCTATGATTTGGATCTTGTACACTGATTCTCTGAGACTCTACAAAGGTGTGGCTGAAACTCAATTTATTTACAAAATATAAACTTTCTTTTTGATAACATTAATAAACCATCTCTGGCATTCTTATAATAAAAACCGACAAACTTGTCATTGAGGATTTAGTACAGTATTGACTGATGGTGTAATATTAAACCCCACAAGTGTTAAATGAGAACTTTTTTCTCAAAGTCTGTATCTGATGAGATAAAAGTTTAACATTGCACACTTCAATAAGATTAAGCGTCAACAAGTTATAATTTCCCAAGAGATTTATTTAGCATATTTTTTTAAAAATGATGACATGTAATGTCATTATTTAAACCAGATCCTGCTGAGAATTGATACCCAAATCAGATAACTTTAAGTGTCTGTGCAATATAGTAAAAAAAACATATTACTGGTGTTTTTATTATGTCAAACTCTTTTGCACAATAGTTTTGACTCATGGGATTTGTAGTTTGTGAGAGCTAAAACAAAACAGTTGTTTAAAGAGTATAATGACAGGTGAAATGTCAGTAGCTGTCAGATTTAGTAATGCTATCCTCTGACCTAATGAAATTAAAAAAAGAGGATTTGGTTGAATCTGTGATCTAGTTACAACCTTAACCCGCCATGTTCCATCCGTTTTTTTTTTTAAGTGGTAATTTTTCACATTGAAATTCATTCTTGAACAGCTCATATAAAATGATCCTCTGTGTGTGGCGTACACTGACAGATGAATCTGCAGTCTAAAATTCACTGTACAGAAAATCGTGGACATTTTCCCCAAGCTATTTACAGGCAGCATCTAGTCTGGGTGAGCTCACACACATCCCTTTCAGTTTAACTGATTCTGGATTTCACTGAGGGGAAACTTTCTGGTTTTGTTTGTGAGACAAGCAACCTTGTATAGCAAGTTTATCAGTCATGTACTGTATGTATGTATGTGTGTATGTGTGTGTGCATGTATGTGTATGTGTGTATGTATGCATGTATGCATGTATGTATGTATGTATGTATGTATGTGTGTGTGTGTGTGTGTGTGTGTGTGTGTGTGTGTGTGTGTAGGTGTGTGTGTGTGTGTTGGTCTGCATGTCATTGTGTGTGTGTGTGTGTGTGTGTGTGTGTGTGTGTAGGTGTGTAGGTGTGTATGTGTGTGTGTGTATGTATGGCTTTGTATTTTCTTGACCTTATACTAGACATTGCACTTATTCAACATTTGCCTAAACTGGAGAAATTGACTGTCGAACCTGCGGTGGACAGGCAGTGGAAGAAGAGACCATACGATAACTATTCAAGGAGTCAAAAAGATTATTATATCCAACATCTTAACTACAGTATGTCTGTACTGAGATGGACTTTCAGTGTCTCCTGGATCTCGAACTCTGCCAAATGGACAGTGCGCTATTAAAAAGAACGTAACTTGTACATATGGACCCTGGAGACCCTGCTGAAAAGTACTGCCCTGAAAGAGATGGACATGATGGACACGTGCAGTAGACTCAGACTCTACTAATAGCTCATATCTGTTTCTGCCAAGAGGTATGAGCTGCAAGGCTTTTTAGTTCTGCCTGTCTGTGTCCGGTTGGTAATGTTTCGGAGATTACGTTGATGACAATGATGGTAATTATGATGATGAAAGGCGGCATTGAGGAGAAAAAAAAAGAATAAAGCCTGATTTTTGCACAGTTTTACCAACAGTCTTATTTTCTTTGATATTTGCTAAAAATTGTGTGACCATTAATCGTGGACATGACCGTTCTTTCTTGCTCACGTTTTAGGCAGAAGGGGGCACTATTACACTACATCAGAGACACCATCTTTGTTCTGTTTGAAGTCACAAAGATCAAATCAAAAGATCTCTTTGTCTTAGTCATAACTCTCTCATGTATGCTTTGTGTAATCAAGGCTTTTATTACTGATACGATGACAAAAATTGCCTTATTTTTTGATTAACACAATGATGGAACAGTTATGTCTGTTTGTAAAACCTAAATTACTGCAGTTTTGTTTTGTTTTATGTGATTCAGTTTGGTTCATTTTTCCAAGGTCCATTTACAGGAAAGCAAAGAGGTTCCCTTCAAATAAAGTTACACAAGAATTATGTTCCCAACAAAAATAAATACAGTTTACATGTAAACAGTTTTAAGACACACTAACTTTTAATTTCACAAATAATGCAAAGGTTTGGCCAAATAGTTTAAAAAGATTTAAAAAATTTTTGTATTTATTTTTCTAGAAAACCCCCAAGTTTTAGTTTTTTTAATTATTTAGGCTTTATTTCATAAAGGGTTTATTTGATTCAAGGAAGAATGCAGCTTTAATATTTTAAACATGACTAACACAAAAGGTAAAATCTTCAGATATCGTCATGTAATTGACAAAATTTAGACTGTAGACACATACATTATATGCTTAGTTTATGCGCATCCTGATGCGTTGCTGATTTAGAAAAATGTAAGAGAAAGGATGCACAGGTTTAAAATCTAAACGTGAACAGATTTTGCTTTCAGAAGTGCTTAATTTTATTTACGAGATCAACATACTGACAGACCTACAGGTTCCTTGAGATTCTACTTCCATTTTTTCGTTTTATAATATTACACGTTTATTTGTGCTTTACTGATTTCTTCAAAACTGACTTTTATATTTCATGAAAAAAAATATCTCAACTTTAGCTTAAAAGAGGGGATGCCATTGACAGTTGTTGACTCACCATCCTGACTCTCTCGGTTTTTCTTGCTCTCTGTGACCACAAAAAGCTCTCCTCTTTCAAACCGCTGCAGTAGTCTTGTCTGATAGCTGTTTTGGCACACGACGCCCTGTATGTGTACAAGTGCTGGCTGCGTTGAGAGCGGGTTTAATCATAGGGAAGCCGGAGCACTCATGGGCTCTTGAGAGGCACTTTATGTGTGTATTTGTGGCTATGGTAATTGGGCGCCTCCCTTTTTGTAAGTTGACCTATCCAAAGGGGCCCGTGGCTGGGCCTTTTGTACGGATATTGGTATATGTGCGTGTGACTAGCAGATGATGTGTATGGTTCACAAATTACTATGATCTCTGAAACCCAGCCCTCATGTTGGACATGGTCCCCTGGTTTGGCTTTGTCCCCCGTTACCAAAGCCAGCTGGCTGGTTGCTCACGAGTGCAAACAGCTTTGATCCAAACGTCGCTTCTTTGTGCGTAGTTAAATCTTTCACCGCTGAGGGGAGCTCTAGGTGTTTTTCTGCTCTTCCTTTGTTTCCACAGCTTCCTTTGCATACTTAACACACATACACTGGTGGACACACACAAGGCAGTAGCACACAAACACACATGCTCGTACACACACACACACCATGCAGTGGTTGTTTGGTCAGATAAAGGAGTAGTGACGGGAGGGCACAGGGTCACCGAGGGTGTCTGGCCCTCAGCGGAAGCGACTGCTCCCAGCCTCCCTTTCTCCTGCCTCCGTAATAAGTGTGACCGTTTGATTCTTGCACAAAAGGAGCAATTACAGGGAGTTGTTTAATCACCCACATTTTTATTGAGCACAAGCTCTTTTAGCTTGCAGCTCAGGCCCCACGTCGGCGGCGGCAGCGGGCGACAGGAGTGACAGAGAAGGTCAGTGGTTTAACGGGGCGCGAAGGGGTTTCGTTTGAATTAAGACTCGCAGACTTGCTCTGCACACTGTGGAGGCCCCTGAGACAGAGACAAAGAGCTAGATGAGACGAGAAGACAGGTTGGCCAGCCAGGCAGAGAGATAGATGAACTTAAGAGAGAGGGAAAAGAGACTGGAGGGCAGAGCTTGGTGGACACATCAGACTCAGGTCATTTTATTCACTAAGGAGGATAAATTTGCAGAAGTGAATCTTGGAGAAGCACAGTGACGCAAGAGAAATGGGTATTTTGTATATGGACACACTTGTTGACTGATGATTAATTTATGAGTGTATAATAACACCACTGTGTGATGATATTTGATAAAATACCTAACATAAGTTAAGAAAAGACTTTTGAACCTAACTAGCAATTGGAAATATGAGGTAGAAATAAAAGAGGTAGAAGGAAAACAAAAAACATTAAATTTGATTTCTCTACAGTCAAGAGCCCGAGTGAGCCCGAGTAAGCCCGAGCTCCATTCAAAACAGTACCGTGCACTCTCAATGTCAGTGCTTTTTATTGAATTTCCAACCTGGGCGTTACTCTGTATTTGTGTGCCTGCGGAGTGCCTTCTACTTCTACTGTTCTCCTTACTAGGATTTGAATAACGACGTACAATTCCTCTGATCGTTCCGAGAACGCAATGGATGGTAGTATGAGGCAAGGAAAGCAAACGGGATGGCGATTTTTTTTTTGGAATGACAAAAATGGGGAGAAAGGGGGTATGAGTGCATGGTGGCAATTCTGGTGGAAAGAGATAGAGAGTAGATGAGGATGAGAGGGAGAAGGAGGAAGGAAGGGAGTAAACCATTGCTTGCTCATAAAGCCAACAGCTGTGTGGGTAATGTTTTGTGACACCGAGCCTCTCTTAGCCCTTCTGTTTCCCAGAGAGCAGGGGGATGCCATATTCCGTCGTCACAAATGGCTCTGTCATTCACCCCCTAAGTCTTAATTATCGCTCCCAGTTTTTATTTATTTATTTATTTTTGTTTTGTTTTTGTTGTTTTTTTTTTTGTTTTTTTTTGGCCACATTTTGCTAGGTCTATAGATCCATCTGCGCGCTGTATAATTCCACTCTGCAATTTACAAGTGGCATTTATTACAATGGCCTCAGCGGCATCTCCTTTTTTTTTTTTTAACACCAGCAGCCTTTTCCAGAGAGACAGGGGGTGGAGGGGAGGAAAACAAAAGAGCAAGTGCAATCTGGTAGCAACAGTGCCCACCCTCAGTTTCTTTAAATGTTTTATTTCCATCTGTACCCTTGCTCTGCCTTCCACCCCCATGCTCCCAAAAATGCCAGCATCTCCTCATGTGTAAGGAGAGGTTTTATTTTTATTTTTTGACTTTGTTATTAAGTTCATTTTTATAGTCACACAAATGGCCCCTATCTGCCTTGAAGCAGAGGAAAAGGAAGTAGCTGATGTTGATTTTTTTTTTCTTTCTCCTCCTCTACTCCCCCTTTCATAATTCATTTTGGATTAATTCCCTTGTCTTCAGAGACAATCCTAATTCTTTATTATTTCCACTTCACAGGCTTGATGACATGCCCGTATCCACATATCATATCCAGGGGAAACTTTACACCCAGTAGACCTGATTGTTTTCTCCCTCTTCCTCCCCTCCTTTCTTTCTTCCTCCTTTTCTTTTTTTTTTTTCTTCTCCCCACTCCCCCTTATGGTGCTTTCACTTTCCCCTTTCTCTCTTTGTATCCTTTCCTCTACGCCCTCCACTACTGTGTCTTTCTCACTGGAATAAAGATGCTTGTTAGTTTCCAGAGACTCAGCTCCTTTCTATAGAGAAAGTCTGGTGACTTCTGCTTGAATCTTCTCTCTCTCTCTCTCTCTCTCTCTCTCTCTCTCTCTCTCTCTCTCTCTCTCTCTCTCTCTCTCTCTCTCTTTCACACACACCCTTTCCTAACTCATTCAGTCAATATTATAATGTGTGTTTTGTGCATGTCATGTCTGCTTGCCTCTTGCTATTCATGTGGGAATAAAATGACACTGAGTGTTCATTGCCATTAAAGTGCCACTGGGGGAAAAAAAAAAATCTACACTCATTTGTCACCTGTCTTGCTCTCTTTATGAGGCACTGCATGTGCTTCTCTTCTTCTCCTTCACAGCATCCATATGTCAGTTTTCTCTATCAGGAATGCTCATTTGTAGGTGTACAATCATATCTGTCATATACACGGTTTTATTTTTATCGCCTCCCGCCAAAAGGCGAAGGCGGATAATATCATTTTTGCCTGTTCGTGTACGCGTACGTGTATTTGTGTGCCTGTCTGTTACCAACTCGTGAACCACTGGACAAATTTTATAGAAACTTGTAGAAAATTATAATTCGCTGTATGTCTACAACCGATCAACTTTTGGAGTCCCAATTCAATATGGCTGGCACAGCCAACTGACCGTAGAAAACACAAAAATGGCTATATTAAGTCAGCTTTACAGAACTAAAATCTGGTGTGGTAGTAGATGAGACAGATTATATTCTGAGCGCTAGCAGATTGCATAAGATCTTTGTTTAAAATTTTGCCATCAACTGTTTGGAGTTAACGCCGTTTGACTGTTAGCAAAATATCTCATGAACCACTGAGCGGATTTAATGAAACATTCAGGAAATAATCATTAGATGCACTTCTACAACTCATTAATCTTTGGAGCCAACCCTATAACAAATGATCGCCACAGCCAACTAACTTTAGAAAGTACAAAAATGGCTATAAGCCAGTGAAATTTGCAGATATTGTAATAAGATTTTGTGTGGTTGTAGTTGGAAGTCATTCATAACACATACATCCTCTAACTGCTACTTATTGTACAAGATCATAGGACATAAAGGGAAATCAGTCATTGGATGTACATCTATAACTGATTAACTTTTGGAGTCAATCCAAAACAGCTCATTGGCATCAGCCAACACAGAAATTGCTATAAGTCAGTCAGTTTAACCAACATTGAGCTGAAATTTGATGTGGTAGTAGCTGAGAGTTATTCCTAACCCTTTGATCATGACATCTTGTGATAACGCTTGGATCGGGCATAATGATATTTTCAAGGTTTGACCAGAACAGCTACAACTTTGTCATTTCTTAACATAAGATGATCTTTAATCTAAAATTCTGGGATGAAAGTTGGTGTGAAATATGGATTCTTTCAAGAAAGGCTAGGCCTTTAATTTTTTGTTACCCAGTTTTATTTTCCTTTACACTACCTTTGTTCTTTGACGTTTTTCAGCTTTTGAATTTTATTTTCCGGCTTTGAGGTCCCTTGTTTATCTTGTTTCATTAATTTTTGAAACTTACGCTTTTGTATTCATTAACATCTTTCTCTCTTTCTTTCTTTCTTTAGCTCATATCAAGAGGCATATTACGTCAGCCTATAAATTATCAGTGACCTTAGTCATTTATGCTGTGAGTGTTCCCCTTTTGTCCATGCCAAGCTCTTTCTCTGTCCCTCTCTCCCTCTCACACACACACACTCACACATGCCCCATCTCCAATTCACTATCAAGTGGACCCTGAATTTCCCCTGAGTTCTGGTACGGTGGCAGCTGCCCCTGGAGTCCGGCTGTGCTAGATTTGTCGTGTGCTCCGTTACCGTTCAATTACCCTTCTGTAATCTGACAGGCTCCTTGTGGCCTGGTCTCGGACGATCACTGGTGTGTGTGTGTGTCTGTGTTTGTACACGTCTTCACCTCCCTCTGTGGGACATGTGTGTCAGTGTGCTGTTGTATCAGTTGAACTAAGTGATTTCCTCACATTTTGAACGCATGCAGAAGCAAAAGGTTTTCCACTGTTTGAGTTGCTTTTCTTTTTTTTTTGTTTGTTTGTTTCTGTATCACTTCTCCCACTCAAAGTCACCCATAGATCTCTGGCCTGAAGTCACTTGACATCCTGCTGAACCCGAAGAAACGCACACTGATAGAATAAAAGCAACTCGGTCCTGTCAAATAGTAGTAGCCAAACCCAACATTTTGTTCTCATGTCCTCTCTGTTATTATTTTTGCTTTGCGTTTTCCATCTTGTTCCATATTTCTTTCTTCCCTCCATAACTTCATCTCACTGCTTTCCCCCCCTCATCATTTTATCATGCTTTCCTAATCACTGTCCTTGTGTTTTCTCTTTTTATCTTCATGTCCCCCCCTCCTCTTTCTGTCTGCTTGCGGCGGGCTGGCTTTCGGTGTTGACCTGAGAAGGACTGACATTCAGAGGCCGGTCCCCTGCCTGCAGCACTGACATTTCTGCCAGACTTTGATGGCGCCTTTGAACAGAGATGTGTGGAGGGAAGAGCTGCCTGTCTCTCCGCCTTCCAGCAGCTCCAGCTCTGCCTCTCCAGCACTCGGAGTGAGATGTACTGTAGCCGGCTGCTCTCTCATCATACACACAGCCACACATATATGCACACACGTAGAGAACTGTCCGTGCATGGCACCTAAAATCATTTAAATGCCTCCTTTTTCTCAGAGGCTCTCTGCATCACTGTGATGTTTCATTGAGTCTTTATGTTTCTGGATAAAAAAACATAACCACACAGGCACACACAACCGTACAGCTTCTGCTGGAATGCCTTCAAAGACCCTCATTGCCCCCCTCAGATAAAATTGGCACAGAGAGAGAGAGAGAGAGAGAGAGAGAGAGAGAGAGAGAGAGAGAGAGAGAGAGAGAGAGAGAGAGAGAAAGGCAGAGGAGCAGGGTGTTGGATGGAATGCAGTTATCTCTCCCACTTCTTCCCTATCTACCCCCACCACCACTACCACCCCTGCTGTGGTGCCTTCAAAGACACCCATGTCACTCCACTAACCCCGTGGCTCCCCTCCTTCTTTTCCCTCTGTGCTTTCTAGTCTTCTCTAACCTCTCCTCCCTGCATTGCACTCACTTGCAAGGTTACAAAACAAATAAATGATAATTTTGATAAAAAAAATAGACTTGAGATTTCCTGATGGGCATCTCTCCTCTGACGATGCAGCAGGATGTAAAAATGGTGCTTTGTACCGTTGTTCGGTGAAAGCCACTCTGTGCCAAGCTGCCTGCTTCGGCAGACCCCCTTGCACACACACACACACACACCTCCCTTCTCTTTCCCCCTGCTGTCACCACGGGGAACGAAATTCTTCTTTTTCATGTGTTGAAGGTAGGGACCAAAGCACGTGGTGCTCTCTGAGTCTAATTAAAATGACTTGGCTATTTTTTTTTTTCATGCAATGGTGTCTCAGAGAGGTGGATGAGAATTGAAACACTTAATTTGGTTTCACTTGGTTCCTTCTCTCGGCGGAGTTGGACTGAGCCGAGCCTTGATGAGAATGTGGATTTGACAGCTGTGCAGACATGCAGATGCCTATTTGTCTCTGTGTGCATGTGTATGCACTGTAAAAAACACACACAAAAACAAGTCGCTTAATTTGTATTCAGTCCTTTACTCATAAATAATTCAATGTCCAATGCAAGAGCATTAAAATGTCCTGACCACAAAGTGTAGGAACTGCAGCGCTCTTGTCAGGCAGTTTATCAGCTAAGTTTGACTCTGGTTGGATTTATTGATGTTCCTTGAAAGAAGCAGGAGACTGATATTTCAGATGGAACAATGAAAGATATGCTGTCAAAAATCCCATCTTGTATTATTTTATCTTTTATTTGTGTTGAAATCAGTTATCTTATGTAGTACAGCATTGTGTGGAAGAAAAAAAATCACTCCTTTATGATGCAACAAAGTCATTGTCAAATGTAATTTTGAAGTAATTGATGTCTCCTTGAAAGACACATAATGATTCAGTTTTTTTTTCAAGCTTTGTTGCTTAAAGGTACCTTCTTTACCTTGGAAAAACTATAGGAGAAATATATAAAACTCTGTCTCCTGAGTTTACTGTCAACAAAATTAGTCTTTAAATTGTCAGTAAAATTGCTAAAATTAGCTTGTAATTTTTTTCACTTATTAAAATTTCCTTTACAGACATGCACAAATGCCTTTTTTTAGTCTGAGGTGTGGAGCTGTTTCCTCTTCTATGGCTGCCTCTAATGTTCTAAAACTTATTGTTTGTGGGTATGTTTTATTGTTTTTCATCCATTATAAAAGGAAGATTTGAATACTAAATTTGCAAACAAATGACTTTATGGTGTTTTTTTTTTGCTCTCTGTGTTTGTATGTGTGCAGAAAAACAGGAAGTGACATGTCCAGCCTCTTCAAATAGCTCTCTAAGCTGGCCCAGTATAGCATGGCATGATTCCACCTCAGTCTTCCTTGCCAGCTCCCCTCCTTTTCTCTCTCTCCTCCCTGTCCTCCTCCTTCTCTTTTCTCCCCTCCAAGCTGGGGCCCCAGGGTGCCTGCAGCTTTCCTGCACTGGGCTATTGATTGGAAACAGGGCTGCAGCTCACCTGCTAATTGAAAGCCAATTGGGGCCCTGGGGCAGAGCTGTAAAACAGGCCCCACGTGGCATTAAAAAGCTGAAGGCTGATGGGCCACTGTAAATCCAGACCTACTAATAGTCTAGGTGTATATCAATCTGTGTTAGAGCTAGATGTGTGTGTGTGTGTGTTTAATGTGCTTCATGTTTGCACACATACTTAATGCATGTGTGTGTGTGTGCATATTAACAGATATCCTGATACCTGATACAGGTATGCTGATACACAGGTGATTCATGGTGACAGCCTAGTTTCCCAGTGCACCGAGAGAACAGTTGTGTCTGTAATGGACACATCCTTCCTCTTTCTCCAAGTCTCCTGACAAAAGTAGCAAGAGTACGCCATCCCTCTCCTCCCCCTTCCTCCCTAACTCTCGCCTCCTCAAGCTTCCTTTTTTGTTTCTGTGCAAGTCACACCTGTGATCCTCCTTTGAGACATCAGCTCTTGAGTTAAGCCTAATTCTTTCTTTCCCTCTCTCTAATTTTATTCCATGATTGTCTGCTTCCTCTCGGAAATCTTTTTTTTGTATTTCTACATTGTCTGGTCTACTTTTGAAGGCTCACTTTATGTTCTGCAAGTATGCATGCATAAATGGGCTCAAAGTCTGTGTTTAAGCTCATCCTACCTGTGCATTGTGAAGGTGACGTTGAAGCTAAATTGTTACTGAAACATCCAAAATTTTGTTGAATGTCGCCGGAATCTGGTCTTTCTTTTTAAGTGATGGGCCTAGCCCAAACGATTAAACGGCTCCTGACCAACAGTTTATAGGCTGGCAGGTCTGCACTCATACTTTATCCATTTGTGTTTTTCACTTTTCCCCAACACTTGGTTCTTCTTTCATTAAATCTCACTTTACTTCCCACTCTCCCTCCCTCTCCGTCTCTCTTTCAGCCTCTCTCTAAGCAGAGTGATTGAGTAGGGAGGGTGCTGGCCGTCCTGCAGCATGGCGCGTGGAAACAGAGGTTAATTGGATTGTAATTAGAGCGGAGGTGATTAATTGATAGCATCTGTAAATTTGGATGTTTCCATTGTAAATGTGACAAATGAGACCGTGGCTGGCCGGAGGAGGAAGGGCAGAGAAAGAAAGAGAAGAGTGAAAGATAAACATGAATTGGAAGAACTGCGGAGGAGGTGCAGAGTTGACAGAGAAAAGACAGAGGCTATAAAAGTGATAAAATTAGTTTAGTTTTAGTTTTTGCTGTATCCCATGGTGGTGTAGTTGGCAAGGTACATAACTATGATTAAATGCATGGGTAATCAAGCACCAACTCAGTAGCAACTGACATATGTGCTAACTTTTAGCAGTTTACAGTCAAGCTGAAAACTTTATTCAGTGCCACATCATTTGGAGCTGGTTTATGATGGGATTCATAGCAGATTTCCACCGATGTGACTCAGTCCAGACATTCTGATGACTAAATTTGGATTCCCAAATGCCATATGTATCACTTCCAATGTGACACAGAACCATGATGTCAAAACTATAGCAATGATAATGTTGAGTGTAGCCACAAGCAGAGGACAACATATTGTTCAGCATGCTGCAGACGGATGCCAGAATAAACTACCTGATGGTATTTTAGTGGCAGGCTGCTGTCTAGGCAAAGCTGGATGAAGCCCACAGTTGAAAACCTCGTCACGAGCACAGCTATATGTGATTACTGACATCTACATTGTTACCACAGCAACACATGATAGGTTTATAATCTCTCGACACAAAAATACAATCTGAACTCTTGGATTCAAGTACTTGATCAGTAGACTGGAGAAATGTAATGATGATTCTACAGGTACAAGTACACCTTCAGAGAAGACCAGGAGACACAAGTACGTGATTGAAGAACTGTTTAATCAATCACTCGGGTTGAACAAGACAAAACATTCAGCTTGTTCAACAGACTCTAGTCGATGACTAATTTAAAGGGCTAACATACACTCGAAATGTGCAAATCTGTTTCTGCACATCCTTTCCATGTTGGTGTTATATTAAATAGACTTTCTATCTTTGCTGGTGATCTTTGCTACTAGAAATATGCTATGGTTGAACAAAAAAACTCACAGCTGCCTTTTCTGTGTCATAAACCTAAACTATACACTTTATAAACATATTAAATGTCAGAAATCTTAGACAAGTAAAAAAACAACAACATTTTTTTATGCTGACAAAGAAGAGTGCTATATAAATAAATATATAAATAAATTTCACTTCACTTCACTAAGTTTGTATACAAACAAACGGGAATATTTACTTTAAGTGAATGATTTTGGATGCACTTTTATAGTGGTAAGTTTTCTGCCATTGGTAAAAAAAAGGTCATTTTCAACCTTGTGTCTCATAATTTCACAGCATTTCAGTAAAAAATACATCCTTCTCATATCCTTTATTTATTATTTGTGATGACGTGTTCAGCAGCAGGAAGGCTGCTCAGTAATTACTTTATAATGGGAACAAGGTAATTCTGCTTTTCACTTCACTGTTAATGAGATAGTAGATGAAAATGCCTGCCCTAAATAAATATCATAACTTTCCACATAGTTATTGTAAATGACTGCTTTGGCATCTCTGAAGCTTTCACATTCAGACACACCAATGTGATAGTCACCATAGACTGTCTAGATCCTATTTATTTTCATTTTTTTCTGACTAACTGCAGACTGTCATTATTAATGTAGTTATACTGCCTGTTCAATTATTTTGAATGCAATACATAATACAGTTTGTTTTGTATCATTTGACTCCCTTAACAAAACAATATTTAGGTATAACTAGTAAATTATCTCCAAAAATTTTTAAGATCTTTCAGTTTATGATGGCTTAAAAACAGTTAAAACAACCAACTTATTAAAAAAATTAAATGAAACAGCATTTTTAAACTAGCTGAAATACCCCTCTTGGCAAACATTCCAGCTTGTAAACACTTTTCATAGCAGCTGAGATTTTTCCTGTTCTTGTTGTTGTCACCCATTTTTCTGGCCAAAAGATAGCTGTTTGCAATGTTTGGGTCCTCTTTCTTGAACTTTGGTCTCAGCTTTATTCATAAATTTTAAAAGGTTTAGTTCAGGAAATTGTGAAGGCCATGACAAAGCTGCAACCTGCTTTCCTTATGTTTATTTTTGATTTTCAGAATTAATATCCTGTTTCAAAAGTAATTCTCTCAATATCTTTGGGTTTAATGCAAATGATATGAATGTAATGTAATGTAAAAAATTAGCATCATAACTTTAGTACCAGCATTTTATTTATTTTTTTGCTCAGGTTGACAAAATTTTGAGGCCTCAACTCTTTAAATGTACCCCATACAGGAAGATGAAATGCTTTAGTCCTGAGGTGAAATTCAGCTGAATGCACAGCACTGGACAGCATGTCTGCATTCAGGGGAACAATATTAATAGTATGCCCCTAGGATAATACAAAACCAGTGCAAGTCATCAAATTAAGGCATCATTCAAGCACAAAGAAATTAACAAGGCTGTTTTCCATCATCCGAGCACAGAAAAATTAATAGGGCTGTACTTTTTACTGTCTCCTATGTAATTTCTTGAGCGGGCATCACAACCATGAAAACCTTTTTAGTGTACGCATAGATCACGATTACAAGTGTGGTTCGTTGCTCAACGGAACAAATTGTTCATTAACTGTGGGCCTAATGCTCAAACAAATGTCCCAGGAACATTGCTGTGGTGGTCCATACGAGGATGGAATTAAGCTAATCAAATAAGCCTCCAGCCATGTCTTATCAGAACGCTCCATACTGCAGCGAATGAGTCCACGTTGCAAAATTTACATTTTGTTTTTTTCCCCAAGGTACAGGTAAGGCCCTACCAAATAGCATGTAGCTCCTGAAGGGCCAAAATGGGGAGGAAAAAGAGGTTACTGCATGTGTGTTTTTTGGCTGTGAACTGAAGGTGCTGAACCTTTCCTGCAACTGCAAGGGCACACTTCCCATGAACGAGGGAGAGAAAATAGAGAGGATGACAGCAGGGAAAATATTTGCTGTTGTGGTTGGAGCGCTACTCAGATCCCAAGAATGAAGGCCAGGCATATTTGCTCAGCTGTCCTTCTCCCAAGTGCTGAGTATCTGAGTCTGTGCCCACTGGAGTCTGTTTGTCAAAGTCACCATGTCTGCGATCTGTAAGTTGTTTGTGCCTTCGGTTGTGTGCTACTCTGCAAATGTGTGCGAGTGTATGCGCCGAGTATGTATGAGTTTTAGTGTTTGAGGGTGTGATTGAGTGTGCATCCGGGGAAAAGCAAATCCATCTGTTTTCCTCGGATAAAGATGCCAGAAACAAGGAAGAAGGAGAGATTCTGCTCCAAGAGAGGCCGGGGAGGGAGGACGAGCCAAACACATGCACTCATAACTCCTAACTTGTCTCCTTGTTGCCTTTCCCCTTCCAGATGTTCACTAACTCGTTGTCTTTCATTTTTATGTGGAGCTCTGGCCTACGGTCTCAAGAGAAAATTTATGCACCCCATGCAAATGCGTTATTTTCCTAACATACTTCAAACTTCTATTCCCTGTAGCAAAAGGGAAGTTAAATGATTGAAATGTACAGATGCTAGTGCTAATACAGGAGGCAAACATGAAGTACTTATAATTTCATACTTCCAAAAGAAATAACTATACACTAATAAACATTTGTTAAATTTTTTTCTTCACCATGGAGATCATCCTGTAACAGTCAACTAGAACGATATTATTTGTGTCTTTTCTGTTAACATCTTAGTTTCTGTTCAAATTGATTTTCTTGATGTAAATATTGATTCTTCAAGGCTCCCAACTGTGCAGTGGGGTTTGGTGCTTCTAAAATTTTTATGTTGGGTAACTTGATGACCTGTAATCCAAGATATCTGAAATAGCACCAGAATCAAAATATATCTTGTAAATTGAAGCACATTGAAGCCTGCACAGTAAATGATGCAAAGTTAAAAAAATAGGATACAGTCATATAAAGCTTAAAATAGTTAAAACAAAGACTTTGGCTGATAAGAAATACATAAGTGTCAAAAATACATTGCTTTGAATTTGTTTGCAGAGGCCAAAATTAGCTATCGTGAATTTGGCACCCTTATATTTTAGGAAGGCAAGGTAGAGGCCTTATTCTTTACTGAAGGCTTGAACTAAAGTAAAGTGGAGTGAAAAAGTGTTAAAATTCACGTACAGCCTATAATTGATGACTAACATTCATGTCCATGCAGGAGAGTGAAGAACAATTCACATAGAGTTCTCCCATAGCAACACAAGCTTAAAGGGGACCTATTATGCAAAATTCACTTTTTGCATGTTTTTGTACTTCCATTTGAGTATCTACTGTTTCTAGGAACAGTCCAAGCACAACACCCCCCCCCAAAAAAAAAAACAAAAAAAAACACCCAATAAGTAAATGTTTTTTAGTGTCTGCAAAACGACCTGTTTCAAAAACCTTGGGATTTTTGCGTCACAATCCCCGTTACCTAGCAACCCAAGTGGAGCTCCACCCACTTCATTACAAGAAGTTCATAAGTACATAACTTCTGCTGGTTTTACCGCTGAACAATGTCTGCTGGAAAAGGAAAATGTTTTGATGTTTTGTTGTCAGCTGCAATATAGAGCATGTGTCCATATTGCCGCTGTCCCGACCCGCTACCAGTCGCTTATTGCCGCTCTTCTACTTGACAAATGTTGGTTCGGAACCGCTAAGTGCCCCTGTCCTAAAGTCAGAATCTTTAGAGTTTGAGTTAATAACGATATAAATGTGTGTCAGATCCGCAGTATTTAATCCTTCAGTGAGCTTTTATGTTTTCAGACGGTGATGTATGTCTGTATAAGACCGATAATTTCTACTTGTCATGTATTTTACACTACCAGCATTAACCTGTAAGAAACTGATGTGAAAGTTGCTGTTATGGGTTTGGACTTTACTAGAAGACGAAGAGAACAAACAAACTGTCAGACTGAAAAATACCAGAATGGAGAACTGAGGGCACTACAAAGAAATGTTTGCATTATAAGTCATTAAAGACCCAGAAGATGTTGGGTGAGACCAAGGCTATGCCAGGAGGAGATTGCATATCAGCCAGTACCACAGACTCATGGAAGAATTGTGACAAGAAAATGTTGATGAGCAACACAGATACACTGCAGCAGTGTCACATGTAAGAACAAAACATTACATCAACGAAAACGACAAGGCAGTTACACCATAGAAACACATCATGCTCCTTACTTACGTATTAGTATGTAACTTTTCTGCTCATGTAGAATGTTACACATATCTGCCATTTATATAGCAATACCTAACTTTTTACAGCATGTGCCTAATTACTTGATGCTTTAGGCCCTTGTATAAAGAATTTCGAATATATATAAAAATGCATAATTTGGAACAATTATTGCACTATATGAGCCACAGTTTCAATCCAGTTTTTTTTAAAGCAAAATAGATAAATTTAAAATAAAAAAGGTACCTAAAACAATAATTACTTTAACATTTATTGGTACAGTAATACAGCTTAGGTACAGCTAAAACCTTTTTCAAGCATTTACTTGTCATTGTTTTTATATCCTCACAAGAATGCATTTAAAAGCTTTTTTTGTTACTTTCTTCTCATGCTTTCCTTTAAAGGTCTGTGATGATTCATTGATGGCTGGTTTCATAGGAGCGCATCACCTACCTGTAAATCTTGCAGAGGGTAAGTCACTTACAGATCAAAGGTCTCTCGGCTGGATCCATCATACATAATAGCAGCAACAGCAACAAACAACCAATTGCCATGTGAAGATGTAGCAGTGTAATGATGATCTTACCAGAGTACACAGCCTCTCCCATTGTCTCATATTTCTTTCCCTCATGACGGCATGTGTATGTTTGTGCATTTGAGTATCAGTCAGAGCGAGCAGAGTTCTAGGTTTCTCTCCACATAAGGAGCCACACAAAGGTTTATGAGCGGTTTAAAAAGCTCTGCATTAGGATTCATTTTTTCGGGTTTGTTTATTTAGGTCTGTAGCTCTTCTGCTCAAGACACAACCAAGGTGTTCTGTATTACCTCTGTAAGCAAAATGCTTAAGACAGCGTTTGAAAATCTATTTTTTAAGCAGTAATGTGTAATCAAATAAATGTATTTTTAGGAAAATGTTCTGTTTGAACAGCTGCTTCTGTAGAAACTGTTGAGATGTTTCCTATTTACTGGAAACAATTGCTCAATATCTTTAACTATCTCTACGGGATCTTTTAAAAAGCAGACTTTAGAGGAAATTATTATTTTTGGAATACAGAGAATCACATCTGTTCCCAAAATCGTGTGCAGATTTGAACTTTTGCATCAGTTTTAAAAGCAGGCAAAATGTAAAAACTAGAGTATTAAGTAACTAAAAAAACACAGGTTACCATGATTCCATTTTATTTTTCAATTCTTTACCAGTATCATTTTGAAGAATGTGTAAGGTTATTATGGGGCCTTGTGCAGAAATTTATCAATGACCTAAGCTGTCCTCAAAGCTTATTAAGTGTGCAGGTTCAAGTCATTTGGTTGTTCCAAGGTTTCAAGTTTCAAGGTTGAAATCAAGAGACTTTCAGATTTAATTTAGCTAAATTTCATGGATGCCAATCAGTGCAGTTTCAGCGATGGTCAATTTGTAAATATGGTAATCCATTTCAGTTACGGCTTTTAGAAGCCTGGTGTGACATGGTGACTGTAAATGACCAAACTACATATGCTGCATTTAAATACAAAAAAAGTTCAATTAATAAACATCTAAGATCCATATGTATTGATATAGGTGCAGACTTTAGTGAACACTTGACAATTTACTCTTCTATATGTTCTAAATATAAAATGAAGAGTAAAGAATGGGGGAATGCATTTGTCAAAAAGAGAAAAGGATGATAAATGGTGTCAAAAGGGACAATTACAATACTCGGTACCATCACTAATTGTATACACGAACACAGTTTGCATTTGCGTCATTAACTGCATGTATTTCTCAGTTCATTACACCTGAGGACAAGATACATTCAAATGACATGCGCATAACCATTATATAGGTGTTGTAAATATTTACACCTGAAAAATGACACAGCCCATTAAGCAGTCCTGAACTTGGAGGGCAAAGGACGAATGAGTATTCATATCAATAATGCAATGACTCTGTATCTCTGCATTGACATTCTGTGTGCTTCTACATTGATATTCAGATGTGTTAACGCTAATGACAATAGGAACGCATACAGATGAATGGGATTATGTCGTTTTGTGTACTGAAATAAGCATTATTGAATAGTCATCATCGGCAGTCACTCTGAGTCGAGTATGTCGGTACTTTGTCGGGATCCTTGTGGGTCTTCAGGTGGGCGAAAAGACCAATCCTGGAGCTGCATATTTTGTGCAATGTGGACATGGGTGAGTGGTGGTGATTTGTGGTTGGGTTTTTTTGGTGGTGACTCTTTCCTTCCGGTATCTGCGCCTATGTGCTACGGTGTGGTGGCGGTCGCTGTTATACAGTGCAGTGACTTCATGGACCAGTCTTCTCCAGGTCTCCCTGTTGGTTGCTGTTTCTTCACAGTTCTTAAGGTCAAAATGACACTTTTTGATGTTTGTCTTGATGTTGTCCTTATAACTTTTCTTTTGACCCCGTTTACCAATGACAAACGAGGAATAGAACATTTGCTTTGTGAGATGGCAATCTGGCATTCGGATAATGTATCCTGTCCATTGGAGCTGGTGTTGGGCTATGGTGGTAGTGATGGTGGGGTTGTCAGCTTCTTCCAGGAAGCTGATGTTGGTGCATCAGTCCACCAAATTGATACTGAGAATTGTTCAGTGAAACTGAAAAGGTGCTGATGATGAGCCTCTATTGCGTTCAGACTCCTGCTGTATGTGGTCCTCCCTTCTGATCAGTACAGCAGCATTGGGAACACAACTGCTTTGTAAACCAGGATTTTTGTCCTGTTCTGAAGATTGCGGTTTTCAAAGACCCTTATTCTGAGTCTGAGGAAGGAGACGCTATGGTAGTTTTTTCTGCACCCTTCTCTTATGCATGAGACAGATAGACATAATGGAGCAAATAAGGTGGTGGTCTGTCCGAAATAATCTGCACTGGTCGTTGCTCTGGTGTTCAGGACATTGTGGTGATGTTTTATTCAGACACATCCGTAATTGATGAGGAACCAGATTTTAGAGTAAGGATGCATCCATAATGTTTTGAGTTTGTTCTTTTGATGGAACAGTGTGGTGGTACTGACAAGATTATGCTCTGAGCATTTTGTTAACAGTAGTATGCCAATAGCGTTTGTGTTTCCAAATTCTTTTCTCCCCATTGTCCCTCTCCAGAGATTGTGGTTTCGACCCACCCAGGCATTAAAGTCTAACAGGACTGCTTTCTGACAGTGCTGTAATGTTAATCCAGAATCACCTTAGCTCTCTGGAAATGATGGCTGTTTGCCTCTGGACTGGTTTTCCCTGAGGGTCTGCACATTCCAGACTCCAACAATTAACTATTTTGTCTTGTATTTCTGACCGCATGGTGGTGATCCCTCCAAATGTGGTAATCCAGACGGGAATGTTTAAGGCAAGTTATGTTTAGGGTACCTTTTTTAACCCCCTCCCCAGCTGGGGTGAGCAGAGTGATTCCTGAATAGGGCTGCTCAGTTGTGAGTGCAGCCGCGAAAGAACACTTTCTGCCTCAGGTCCAAGTGCTCAACGACTGATTCATACACCCACCGCCAACGTGCCAGGTTGTGGCTAGGGGCTCCCAGACTTCACGGTCCTGCGCCCTACACCACTTCCGGATCGCCAAAGGACTGTGATCCGCGATGTAAAATGGACTGGTTCCCCTTCAGGAGGAGGCCTGCGCGTGATGTTGTTTAATGTGTGGAGACTGATGCTCCTGCAGTCACCACACGGATAGTAATTCAGTTCTGACACGCATTACAAATTCCTCATTCCTGCTCTATTAGTTGGTACAATTTCCCTCCAAGCAGAGACTCCAGCCTCTTCTGGGAGTGCATACTAGATGTATGCAAAAACACATACGCAAACACACAAACAAAATATTCCCAGTTTCATCTCTGTAAAAAAATATTTACATAGTTAAAATGGCTTGTCAAACATACAATAGCAGGTCTCTTATCTAATAAACATTGTATTTGTGCTTATGCCTGCACCCCTCATCAATCAAATGTATTACTCTCCCTCATTTGTTCATTTGTTTTTGTTTGCTTATTGCCTTCGCTGTTATTGTTGCCACAGCTTTATATATTTTCCGACAGCTCTTGTTTGCATTATAAGTCATCAATTAATGGGAAGAAATATAATTATTGTGACAAGGCGTATAATGCAGGCCATAGGGATGAGAAATGGTTTTTGACAGGGTGTGCTTGGAGCTGTCACATGCAGTGGTGAATTTTCGCAGAGCCTTCCTTACTGCAGCGCTCTCAAAAGCCCTGACCGATTACAGAGCTCCATACTTCAGGCCTGTGTTACGTCCTTCAGCTTGAACAGAGTGTGCGACTGATCTGCTCATCTACAACAGAAAGATAAATGTACATTACCTGGGGTTGTTGTAGTATTTTATGCTGTATTTCGTTCAGCAAAACAAGGTAACATTAAAAACCCAATACACAGACATGTCTCAAAGTGATGCCTAAAACTTTATGCATGTTTATTTTCTCTTGTTGTTTGGTCTGTTTGAGTAGCAATCATGGTTTTCAGAACAACAACAAAAGTCACATTTACTATTCTCTCAATCAGTCTTATTGGTTGTTAAGGTGTAAATTAACATTTTTGCAAAACCTGTTACTTTCTTCTAAGTTTATTCCCAGCAGAAGTGAGTCTTTTGCATGGATGCATACTTCATTCCTCAGGTCTGTTTTATCAAGGAGCCTGTTCCTTCTTTAATAACTTGCCTGTTCAACATAATTTTCTCTGTTCAATTTTGATGCAAGGATCATTGCAGCCTCCGTGGTGGTCTTAGCTCCTCTTAACTGTACAGCTTGTGCACAGATTCAGTTGGGCTTGGTACTAGCTAAAAACCTTCTGCATGACTGCGACTGCTTCATCTTCCTGAGGTTGCTTAAGAAGGTGATTGTATAGTGAGAGTCTTCTACTGTTTATCAGTGGTGGAAAGACTATTGAAGTTTGTAATTAAAAATAAGTGCTGTTATCCATACATCTATTTGTGGATTTATCCTTTTATATATCCACCCATAAACTACAGCCTAAAGGTGTATGTATATCTGCAGGATCTTGTTTAGGGTTGCAGAAGATTGAAGTTTATCTCAGCTGTCACTGGACAACAGATGGGGGTTATTGATCCATCACACAAATAAAAAGCCAGACAAGCATCTACACTCAAGTTTACAGAACACACCTGCAGATAGTTTACAAGCCTGACATGCTTGTTTCATTCTGAAGCATATACAACAAAGTGCTGCACTGTAATTTATTTCAACTTAGAGGATCAATGCCAAGTTGCCAAGATAGCCCACTGTCGGTCAACATTTTCCTTCTGTGTCCTTTTTGGAAATGTGCAGGTTTGCTTGTTTGTGTCACCTAAATGTAATTGTGTTTCAATGTAGTTCTGCCTGTTCAAAAGTTTACACAAACTATCCATGGATGATGTCAGTAAGAAATTGACCAAGACAGTTGTAAGTTATATGTAATATATATATATGTATATATATAGGGTGATTTTAGTTGTTGATAGATTTGTTCAATACTTTTGCTTGCTGAAGTGTAAAATGTGAAAATGTCACAAACATAAAGGTTAATGTTGTTTTTCTCTTTAACAAGAGGTGCTATTTTGAAAATACATCAGCTATGTTTTGTGACAATGTGTGGTAATTTTCCTGTTAACTCATGGCCAGAATCTTTCTATTCTGTTGAGTAATATTTTTTTCTGTTTCCTTCTAAACAAACAAACAAAAATACATTTATTTCTAATATATTTAATATTACTTTAATAATGAGGAATCTTAAAAGAGTTTGTGGTTACATTAGCCGCATTTCTCTTATAACCCAATTGAGAATTAGGTCACATCAGCACACATGCCAGTTTGGGGCAAGTTATCACACATTACAACGAAATATAGGATTGTAACCTCTGCTCAAAAACTGAAAGAACACAGCACAACTTGAAACAAAGTGAGTTTCAAATAAAAAGGCAAATTCAGTCAAAAGCTGAGTCTTTAAACAAATAAGGCAGTTTAAAAAAAAAGACCATTTCACACTGCTTTTCTTTTGTCTTATTCAAGGCTTTCTAAACTGTTACTTGAACACACTAATTGCAAAAATTAGTGCTTTGATAACATGCTAAGCCATGTCAAATGTCCGTAACCTTGAATATAGTGTGTATTTGTACATTCAGCTCTTGGACTCGTATTGCTTGCACATCAGCTTATAAATCTAGAAATCCAACTCTAAATATGAGTTTGATTTGAAAATTAATAAAAATGGTTTGGAGTCAATGATTGTAATGACTGGTGTAAGTTGATTAACTCTACAACTCTGTCCAAAAAACCCCAAAACAAAACATATAATTAATACAAAATAGGTACTCTTGAGTTACTTGTTTTAGTGTCAGTCCAATGCATTGTTCCTAGTTTACATAGAAAAGAGTGTATAGGGTGATAAAATGCCCCTCTTCTCCCCTAATAAAAGTGGTTACTTTTGATGAATACCACCAAAAGATATTTTCTCAATCATTTTCTACTCTTGTTATAAATGAAGGAAACCTTCCACCCGAGTTTGAACTGCTTCAGTGTTTTTCACAGAAGAGGTTTCTGTCGCCGTTCTTTCATTCAGTTGTGGCAGCAATTGTAAAAAGATAACGGCACTCATTTCTTGGAAAATCAATCAGGCTCCAACCTCATCAGAAGCTGAATGTTTACTACCTAATGTATAAAACCTTTGCAAATTTTATTTGAAAGATTTGCCATCAAGGTTTTGGCTCGGTCTCATAACCTTTTGTTGGCTCAGATGTTGACCTTTGTTCTCTCAGATGCCCTGACCATGACTTCCCAGTGGCTCAGTTTTCTCATCCCATTCTAATTCTCTGACTAAACTCAAACCTTCCCCTCTGTCTGATGCATCATGCTGCGTCTATCTCTTTTTACCCCTCTTTGCCTAACTCCGCTCTCTCTTGTTTCATCTCGCCTTATCCTGCCAATCTTATGTCCTTGTTATTCTCCCTCCTCTTCCTCCCTTCCCTCCTCCCTCAGCTGTGGAGGTCAGCTATAATGCAGAGCCAGAGAGCTCGCCCGTGTTTAATTACATTAATAAAACACCCTGTGAGGTAGAATGACCTCGCACCCATCAGCCCTGTGTACACCCACTCCTCCCTCCCTGTTGTTCTGCAGTCTGAGGTCTGTTGAGGATCCCTGCAGGCCCGGTCCGATCGGTGCCAGGTTGCATTTCATGGCTGATTGCGAGGCACGTGTTTCTCTCTCTCTCGTTCCAGCATTGGTTCCACCCTCAATCTCCAGAGGTTCCTGACATGCTCACTTCACTGGAGGTCATGTCAGAGACTTCTCTCTCCCTCCCCATCCTCCTGTAGGTGGAGGACGTAGCGGTGAGCGTGCTGGCGAAATGAGACCCCCTCTCCAAACAGCTGTAACGAGGGACATGCCCTTCTGGATGAGTTTCTCAAAGATGTAAATAATCAGGCTAATTGAGTTTAGTTCATATGGAGCCTACTTTGATTACTAACAGGATGGCTGTGTTTATCGAGGAGGAAATAGTAAATTTTAGTGCACACAGTATCGGTGGGATGTCTCTGCTTATTGTTCCCAAAAGTTGGTCTCTGAGACACAAAATTACCCCTTGGCCAGAGGACAATGTTCCTACATACATAAATTATGGCAGAAACAGGGTTGCATCTGACAAGCAACAGTAACTTACCATTATTGCCTGCGACTGATGATGACAATTCCCACAGAAGCCAACAGGTTGGAGCGATGTAATATGCATTAGATTCATGCAAATGGGAAAATGCCTAAATCATGTGTCAGAAATATTGCTGGCTCTAAGTAGAAAATTCCGTATCTTTGAGAAGCAGTCTTATTTCCATACAGACAATCACTCGGCCCTATTGTGGTTTACGAGTGGTACAGACCTTGGGTTCAGACAGCTGGCACCTCCTATAAAGAACAATATAAAACCCCCTCAGCTCAGGTAGAAACTCGAAAATTACCAGTTGGACTTATGAGGGGGTTCATTGAGCAGCAGGAATCTAAATTCTTACAGCCCACCTTCATGATTTTCATGAATTATCAACAGCCTTGTCGTAAAACGTGGCATCATCTTCTCCACAACCATTACAACTTAATGTGGACACATAACTTGGATTTCCTCCAAGATGGGGATTCCTAACCTTCTGCGCACCGTTGTGATCTTTATTTGCCACATCTTTTCTCAGCGTATGTATGATGATACATGGGCGGCATGTCGTTGGTATTAAACTGTGGCTTAATGGTAAAATTACAGGGACACTCTTGTACTTTAACAGCTCTGACAGTTAATGCTTTCAGTAAGAATTTAAGAGCAAAAAGTAATTAAAACATCACATGCTGTGGGCATTGCTTGTCTTGTCAGTTTCAACATGAGCATTCATCCAAAGAAACGATCCAGAATCTTTGAAAGCCAAACATGTTGCTTATGTTTATTTGATAAAAACCCTTTCAGTGTTGAAATGTGATCATTTAATGTCCCACTGGGTCAGCTTTCAAATCTTTCCCTAAAACGCAGCAGAAAAGCTTTTTGGAATATTTTTTAGCTGCCATATTTCCTTCTATAAATGTGTGTTTTATTGATTTTTAACTCACTTCCTTCTTTTTTATTCTTTAAATTTGTTATTGCCTCAAATTATCTGAAACATTAAGGGATTTTAAACGCTACACCAACTGTATTTATTATCATATTTTGTATATTATGGTATGTGCATTGTTCTCCTCACTTTGTTCTTCTCCATACACTCGTCATTGTCTGCTTGTTATTTGTTTGGAGGTTTTTCATTAGATTCCCAGACCGCCAATTAGTGTTCCTCTGCAAAGCAAAGGCAGAACGGTGGCACTCAGTGCCCCGTCTCTTTATTGCATGGCTAAGTACCCTTCTGACTCACATGCTTATTAATAACATCATTGCTAAATCACACAAAGCAGCACTGCAGCTAACTAGGTTACCACACTGTTTACTTTGCCTCAAAACATCAGGTTGAACAAATTTACCTTTTTCACTCCCTGTCTCCCCTTTCTCCAAACCTCGCTTTCCTCATTTTGGATGTGGGCACAAAGAAAAGGCAGAGAGGAAAGTTAATTAGATAGATGTCCAAGAAGGGGGTAGGGAGTGGAGGGGGGCACCTGGTAATGGAAAGGGGCTGTATGGAAACAGATGGCCCAGAATTTATTAACTCGCAGGACTGCTTCAAGGAAGCCACTGCGACCAGACATTAGGCCAGTCACTGTCTGGGTGGAGCTAGCAGGCGGCTGGAAACAGGTAGAGACTGTCAGAGCCCAAAAATAGAAAGTAGATTTATCTCTGGATTGTTGCAAATGATCTATCAGAGGAGAACAATGGATGCAATCCGGCTCCGTGCTTGACGGTTTTACTTAATGCCTTTAAAGTCACAATGTAAGTGTTATCTGAGACATTTTCTTATTCTGTGTAAGCCACCTGAGTCATCTGTCACACCTGTATTCCATATTTTTTCAGCTATAGATAAATTATTGTATTTTTTATAGCCCTGACGACGAGGTTACAAATCCACTATTGATACGTTTATAACATCATGGTAACATTGAACTGAACGTGATAAAAACAAAACTACAATCCTACAGAATATTTTTGTCCATATGCACTTGTTTAGTTCTGGTTATGAATTTCATTGTATACACACCATATGGTATTGCTGATAAATGTGTTGAGAACTCTGCATAAATAAAGGAAAGAAATAAATCTGATAAGACTGAGAGAAGGAGAGAGAGAGAAAAAACAACAACATTGATTTAGAATTAATTACTCTGCAAATGTAGAAATACACAACAGCCAGCAAGACGCCCAAATATCAACTGTAATATGTTAACTGCATCCACTCAAGAAACATAATTGTAAATAAATGCTATTCCTAATGTGGTTTTAGCCTAAGGTTAACTTTAACTGATTAGTTAATGAAACACTCATTGGAACAATTTGTCCCTAATTTGCTGCTCAGGCAACATGCCTGAATATGATAAAAATGAAAACAAGTAAATCAGAATCATTTAGAAAGCAAATGGAGCTTCCAGTACGATTCTGCTCTGCAGGCCTCTCTGGGCACTCAATGTGTTAAAACAGAGAGGAAAAATGTTTTATAAAGAGCAAAGTATACAAAAAGTTTATGTACTGAAACGTCTCACATTTGGACCCTTACTTGTATTTTCCATCATTGCAGTTTGGCGGGATTCAGTGTACAGCCTTGAGTGCTTGGAGACACAAAACACATCCTTTACACTGCAAAGCAAACATATCCTGTCCTCCCAGCACAATAAACAGCATTATATTGGATGGAAACACACTACTGGGAATGGAACATTCTTAGAAAATAAGTAGAAAACAACAATATTATATTGAGCCCCCGAGGTCCTCAGACATCTTAAGAGAGGAGGGCTTCTATTTCGCCACATACTCAGGGTGGTGTGTGGATCATACAGACACACACACACACAAACTGAAGTGTGTATTGTGCTTTCAATATGGACCTCTGAAGAAAAATGAAACAAAGGATTCAAGCAAAAAAACAAAAAAAACAAAAAGGACAGTTACAAGAGCAGAAAAGGTCAAACTAATATGGTATGCTGTTGTGTTATTGTTATTCTTTATTGACCCTATTTCTTTTTTATTTGTAAAACTACAACATTTGGTTTCATTTACAATATATAGCAGTTGTTTTGTTCTTTTTTCATAAGCTGAAAAAAAAGGTATGTACTTTATCAAAATGTTATTTTTTGGCATCTTTCTGTCCCTGTGTTTATTATTTCTTTTTTATTTTTTTTATTTTGATGTTACCAGAGGAACACAGGAACCGAACCATTAATAGTTTTAGGAGCTGCGTTGAAGTGTGAGAGTTTTGATGTGTTGAGTCAAGCTCAAAAGGCAACAGTGTCGAAATCAAACAACCTCCAACACACAGAGCTAAAGGCTAATGAAAAATAGATTATTACTTTTGTTCAGTGTCTGCAGAGAAGCAGGATGCCAGGCAACGTGCGACAGAGCAGCTTGTGAACTTGTTGTGTAGGCACTGCAAACTAACGCTGTTTGTGAATCAGCGGCGTGAGCTTCTAAATGCCATGCCGTTGATCCTGCGAGGCTGCTGCCGAAATAAAAATAGGCTGTGATGACAACTCTGCGGTGCCATAAAGACGCCCATTAACAATGTGTGTTTCTGATGCTGCCGAGAGGGAGGGGGGCGCGTCTCACCTTGAGCTGTCGAAAAAGCACACGGCAGAAACAAAACCGACCTCCCTCCTTGATCAAAACCACACTACTGCTTGTAAGGTGAACAAAATTCTATTTGTGAACAGGGACTGGAGCAAGACTAGCTATTCTCTGCCACGCTGTGTGTTACGTTTGATGAAAACATGGTGCACGGTGTTGCTGCAAGGGCTGGAATGGAGCCTGCCTATAAATAAATGCTGCCTATTTTCCTCTCTGGTGTTTCCGTTGACCTGCACAACTTGAGGGTCCACCATGTCCTCATCTGACTCCTACAAATGCAGGGTGAACTCAGACTTGTGTGTCTCTTCTTTGGGAATAAAAGGGCACAGGGGTCACAGATGTATCAGGACAAAGACAGGGTCAGGAAAGTTCCCTCATGGGTGGCTCGCGCACACATGCCGAGATGCGGAAAGGTCACAGGCAGGAGCAAAAAAAATGACAAGAGATCCAAAATGACACAAAAGAGACAAAAAATGACAGCAGAGGAGCACAAAAAGACCAAAAGAATGGAGGCAAAATGATCATAAAGAGATGAACAATGATCACAAAGAAACATAAAAAGGCACAAAGTGACCACAAAGAGACTCCAAACGACTGCAACGAGACACACAAGGACACACAGGATGACTGTAAAGAGACATAAAATGACTACAGAGAAGAACTACAAAGGAGCACCCAGCAAAGATAAACACATTCAAAACAACTACAAAGAAACAAAATGGCTGCTTACTGTTGTTGTTTGCATCTCTTATTTATATTAAGAAGTAGAATGGGGCATTTTAAGTGAGGTTATATTTACAGAATGACTGTAACTGCCTAACTCACGTTTTTTTCCTCTTTTTTTTTACCATTCCTCTTTATATGTGCTCAAGTGCCACATTTTCTTACTTGTTAATTTACTGTAGACTTTACAGTTAAATACGAGTAATCGCACTGGCTGAATTTACTAACTGCACTCAGATCTTATGGTGACTGCTGCTGAAACGGTGTTACAGGAGAATCTCATTCATGTAAATTTAAGTCAGAATGACGTGCAGCTTGACCGTGTGTTGTTTAAGTTTGATCTTCCGCTTACGGTCTTTCTTTTTTATTTACAAGCGTTTTACATTTTTCTTATATTTTGTCATGCTTTTGCATAGTGTTGTGCGATAAATCCAGATGTCCTTGTGCTGATGTAGGCTCGGTATGCAGCATGAAGCTCTGTAAGTTGTCAATGTCGCTGCACCAGTGTCACCAAGACAAATCTCTGTACATTTAGTTGCAGTCTGGGTCAACCACAGAGTTGAGAAATGCTGCTGCTAGTGATGACATTTCTTTCTTTTTTTTTTTAATCATCATGTTAAAAGGACAGACTTTTTATTGGTATTTTACTGAGGTAATCTTTCATCCAAGCTTCTTCGCAGCTGGATTTTTAAATTGTTTCATAACAATTATGAACAATTAAGACATACCAATTTCCATAAAGTTAATGATTTCCATGCTTCCAGTGGCTCTTCATGAGTTGGATATTTAAAAAAAAATGCTGATTTAAAACTTAAGGACAACTGTGATACATCAAAATTTGAATTTCCTCTAAATTTATATGTACAAAAACATCTGTCAGTGCATTTGAGTGCAAATTGAAACAACTATTTCCCTCTGATGTTTTCAGACACTGATGACATTGTGCTGATGATGCTGTTGTTGGTAATGACAGGCTCAAAGGGGTGTTTATTTCAGAGACACTTATGACTGTGGCTTTAAAAACTCTTCTCTTAGCAAGCTGTTGAAAAAACAATAACTTTTATAGTCTGCAGTCATTATGTTGTCTCTGCCTAGTCTATAAATGAGAGGCATTTTGAATTTTTTTGAGTGTCTATTCAAACAAATAACTGCCATTCATTGTGTGATTACAGGTACAGCTGGTTATTATATTCAAAGCTTTTCGGTTCTGAGCATTACGATTCCTGTGTTCTGCACATCCAGATGCAGGCTCTGCTCTCAATATGCTTTTTTAGCAGTTTCTTTCAGCGCAGTCATTTTTGTTATTGTGTCATGAGTGAATAGGCTAATTCAAATCTGTGCAATCAGTCATCAAAGTTCAGTACTTTTCCTGACTTAGAAGATGAGAAAACAGACCAAAATGTTTCTTTGGTGCTTGAATAAAGTCAATTTTAAATTCTCAGAACTACCAAAGAAAGATATTTATATTTATATTTATGAATCATCATGTTAATGTGCACCAGTATGCATAAACAGCTTTATAACCATTCAAAATATTTTTGTTTTTGAATTATTTGCCATTTCCAAAAAGAAAATATTCGTTAACATAGTCATAACCAAAAGCGGTTTGTTTGTATTTGTAACTTGAAAGTTAATTGGCTCTGGAATATCACTTGTGTGATAAATACAATATTGTGGAAAAGCATTGAGCCATTCAAGTCACCAAAGAGCCAGACTGCCCTACAAGCTTTAAAGTGTTCTTGCGTGGTAGTTCTTCAACTTTTATTTTTAAAGTTTTATAAATGTTTTTATTTGTATCTTTGCTTCTGCTTTACTCACTTTTAGTTCAGTTCTTTTAGATGGTTGTTTTCAGGAGGAATGTAGATTCACTTCGACCCATTACTCATCTTAACATGACATAGGCATCTAAACTCAAGCAATGAACCAGTGTTGTTTTCAACAGAAAACTTTATAACTGGATTATTTTTGGATGGGTCTCACTAGGAAGAGACCCACAAAAAAGGCCCAGGACTTGCTGAAGGTATTATCTATATTTTAAAGTCTGAGAACATATTAGGAGGCCTCAGGAAGAGCTGGAGAATGTTGCTGGGATAAGGGATATCTGAGTTTCCCTCTTGGACCTGTTGCTCCAAGACCGGACAACGGATAAGTTGATGTATGTATGTATGGATGGATAAACAGATAGGTGGATGGATGAATTTATTCCCTGTTAGGAAAGTCAAACATCTTTTTGATCTTGATGCTAAACTAAATTATTTTGCTTGTTACTTACTCTACAACTTTACAGTGTAATTAATAATGACATTTATCTTTGCTTTCAGCTTTCAACAGTTGGGCTAATAAACATAATTCTTTCAGTGTTGAACATTTTTTTTTAATTGGAACACACACTGTCCTCTCTTATTTGTCAAGTTCTTGGCATTTTTCCTTCTCCATCGGCCTTTTCTTGACTCTGTTCAAAGTCTCTTCTCCTGAGCAACCCCAGGGGCAGCCCGGAGACTCCAAACTGAGATGCTGCTCGAATTCTGTCTCGTCCTCATTAGCTTTTATCAAACCCTGACCTCATCACCTTAACTCTCCCGTCAGCTTCTCTCGTCAGTCATTCTTCAAAAAGCCACCAACACATTCAGCTTTATTGCTTGTAGAAATTGTTACTTACTGCAATATAATACTGAAACTGCAAAGAGGCATATGTTCCCATGTGTGTTTGCAAGCAAGCTTTTTGACTTAATGTTATTTTTATCTCTTCAAAGAAGGCCTGGAAAGGCCACAGCAATTTCTTGGTGGCTCTAAAAACAACTGGGATACATTTTACATCAAAAAAGAACATCACAACACATGGCATAGGAACTTCCTCTGAAGTTATAGACTAAAGAAAAACTAATAAAGATGTCTTTTAAATTTAAAATGCATGGATACAATCAACGCATTAACAATACATGTAGAGCAATACTTTAAAAATTGTACAAGCTTGTATTGCAGATTATCTGCACAAACAGCCGCAGGTACTTTTTAATCCATATCGGTGGAATCTGGGTTGACAGAAAAGGGGCATCAGTTTTGCAACAACATCCTGAGGGAAGGGGAGTGAGAGGAGAGAGTAAACGTGTAAGTATTTACCCCCGAACGCCACACTCAAACAAACACCACAAACATGAAAAAATACCAGCAACATTGTGCTGCATAGTTGCAACACAATGTTTTATCAAAGCCTGAAAAATTAGCAGCACTAAACATGCAAACATGGTCCATGCATTTATCACTTGCAGGGTGTAAATCTTTCTGATCTGGATGCCTGGAAAAATCTCTAAAAAGTCTTCAGTTGATCCAAAATGCTGCTGCCAGAGTTGTGATGGGAGTTAGAAAGAGAGATAACATTTCTCCGGTTTTAGCTTCTCCCTGTTTGTAACCTGCAAAATTCAGAATAGAACTAAAAATCTTAATTTTAATATACAAAGCTTTCAAAAGCCAAGCTCCATCTTATAATAAAGATCCTATTGTTCCATATTTTCCTAACACAGCACTTCACTCTCAAACTCCACATTTAATTATGGTTCCTAAAGATTCTAAAAATTGGGAGGCAGATCTTTTAGTTATCAGGTTCCTCTCCTGTTCCAGTTTCTGTCTGTGAAGCTGATACCCTGTCAAATTTTGAGACTTTCATTTCTGATAAATCCTATAGTTATGGTTGGCTTATGCTTCCAGAGGTATCCCTTAATTATACTGTTATAGGCTTAGACTGATGGAGAACGTACTGATCACATTTCCTCACTCTGCTGTTTTTACTCACTCTACTATCCATGTTTGTACATTAAATTATTGCTGTCATTAATACGTGTTTTTCTTCCTTTAGAAACAACACCTGGACCAGTTATTCTGTGTTTCTTTGTGTTTCCGTACTGTCCTCTTATACTCCAAACAGCCGAGGTAGATGGCCACTCATCCTGATCCTTGTTCTGCTGGAAGTTTCTTCCTTTTGAAAGGTAGTCATTCCTTTCCACTGTCGTCAAAGTGCTGCTCATTATGGGGCATTGTGAGAAAGTGAAGATTCAGTGTAATATACTTGCTTCTTTATATATGAAACATTTACTGATTGGCATTTCATAGTATATTTATGTGAATGTATTGTAATATATTAGTAACAAATTGACTATAGCTAAATTTGAATCCAGATCTAAATTGGATTTAATGATTTAGACTTGTTTGTTCTAATATATAATTCCCTGTGATGACCTGTGTTGTGAATTGGCAACATATAAATAAATTGAACTGAACTGGATTTAACTAAACAGGGTTAGCAACAAGTTCTTCTTACCATTCTTCTTACTTTAATCTCACATCTAATGACTAAACTTTTAGTTCTGCAGGTAGATGTTGGGTATCCACAGCCCATACACAGCACACATACAAAGAACTGAGTCAAAATCAGCTTTCAACAAAACACAAAATGCTGCATTTACATGCAGTAAGTAAAACCAATGCGACTGTACTCAGGGGAGGCCTGTACAGAGGATTGTTGGACTCATTAGTTTCCAGAAAGCAGATGACTCACTGTGGTTTTCATGACCCCTTATTTGTTTTTCTCTCATTTATTCTCCACTTTGAGTCACTGGTGAACTTAAACATGCAGCAAGGTGCCTGCTTATCATCCAGCAACACAATAACAACAGTGCACATAAAACACAATCCATAAAAAAGAGATGTGTAATTCATCTTTTTTTAACAAAAATGAGTACAACCTAATTTACCCCCCAAAAACAACAATGTTGAGCGTTGTTCAACAATCACTCTTGTGTTTTCCCTACAGCACAGAAGCAAATGAACTGGTAAGAAAATAAAACAAATGTGTTTTAAGATAAAAATTATGGGACAATGCACCCCTCCCTCAGGCAAAGACTGCAGCTGAGGTTTGAGGCTGCTCCTCGTATTTCTATATACACTCAAAGATTCACAAAAACTACCGTCACACCTCAAGCTGGCTGTGCCATGAATATCAATGTCTGCTCTCCTTTTGGACGTACTCTGCGAAACAGGGAGAGAAAAATGTTCATGCATGACTACATTCAACCTGCTTCACTCTATATATTCACTTTAATGGGATAATGAACACACTGTAGAAAGGAATTGTGCATGACACCTGGCTGTTATGCACAATGCATGACTTATGTCACTGATTGGCTTCTTCAAGGAACTATTTTTTTCCCAAGTGGTGTGTATGTAAAATTCCAACAAGTCACCTTGACAGCAGTGTGAATAATTTGGATAATAAAAACAGAAATAACTCTAGAATACAGTAGTTGCACTATATGAAATCCCCCATGGTAAATAATTTTTGCACAAGTCTGAAAATGATTTCTGACACATGCTTACACCACGTACTTCAATTCCAGTGCCAGTTAGCTTCACAAGATAAAACCCCTCTCTTATTCCTAATGCAAAACTGCAGCTTTCAGCATATAATAATAAGAAAATAATTTGAGTAAAAAGTGTTTGCAGGGGTGGAAGATCCTTGAGGAATTTTCTTTTCCATCTGTGTTGGCATTGGTAATAGGAGGAACACTGTTAACCTTTCAGATAAACTTCTCTGTGTTCGGATGCTTACACATGGGCATAATTGAAGAGATCATGTAGTACCAGCATTTCTTTTTGCCAGGCACTTTCCTAGTCTCTGCAGCTGTGCCGGCAAACTATCTTGTAGAGGAATGAGGGTGAAAAAAAAAACTCCACAAAAACAAAACTCACAAAGCCAATAAGTGGCACTTGAGCTAAATTAGCTATGTTTTTCTGGGAAACAGTGGCCCTGATGGTTTTGCCAAGGGAGACCTGTTGTGTTTTTAATCCCCATTCAGAGAGAGAGAGAGAAAAGATTCTTTAGAGAACTGCAAAGATGTGAACAAATAGGAAATAAATAAATATACCAGACAAAGAGAATGCAGCACCAGATGTTAGTGTTGCTCTCAGAATGCGAGTATCCCCAAAGACCGTTCGCTCTGACAAACATCAGGAGTGAGCTCGCTCACACACACACACACACACACACACACACACACACACACACTTACACACACACACACACACACACACACACACATATGCACCTACACAAGCTTAGAAAGCAAACAGCCCATAATCCATCAAAGTTGACTTCTCTACTACCAAGTGACCAAATAAGATCTTTGGGTACATTGGGTACAACCTCCTACTGGAATGATCCCCCCTCCTTCCTCCTCGATTCTCTCCCACACATGCACACACACCCAGACCCATCATATACAAATGTAAGCTCTTATCATTTTGCAGCGAATGTATTTTTTTTCCCTAGAGGTTGCCATCCAGTATTCAGAATTGACAAACAGACAGAAAGAGAGACAGAGAGACAGATAGATAGATAGATAGATAGATAGATAGATAGATAGATAGATAGATAGATAGATAGATAGATAGATAGATAGATAGATAGATAGATTCATCTCATTTGAAGAATGCTTTATTCTACTCATCAACAGGGGTAATGGAACAAACAAATTATCACTATTTAATTACATCTTTTTTATACTCAATTAATTCTGACCTAAAAGAGGTTAAGTATGTTTTGTGAATGAGCTTCAGCAAGCATTTCCCCCCTCTTTTGAAATCATACACTCATCATCACAGAAAAGATTTTTTTTCTTCTACTTGCCACATAAAGATTGGAGGTCAAACTCAGGTAGAGATCAGCACCTCTCGAGATATGAGAGACAGCATATCACAGTCTCAGAGCCTCAAACAGGGCAAAACGAATGACTTTAAACACTAGCATGAGGCTCTTGTTTACATTCTTTACACGTACAAATCAGTTATCAATACATGATAAGATCCACATACATGTCAGTCATGGCAAGCATAATAATTATTATGATTATTGGAATGAGCTGGACTTGTCTAGTATCGATGTTGCATTCCCATCTGCATTAATTAGAAGTTTCTGTGCACAGAATGCACTGTGGTTCTTAGAAAATACTACGAGGGCACTTGCTCTCTTGCATGAATAACAAATCTATTCTGAAGAGTGGCATTGAATGCATCATTGTGTGGATGTGTGTGAGGGGAAGGACAAATCATGCACAGCAGAAAGATAGAGGGCGTGAAGAATTTGCAGAGAAAACACATATGGTTATAACTGTAGCTCCAACATTTTATTTTACGGTCCATGAACGGCAGTTTAGTTTCAGCACCATGGACAGTGACATACATCACCTCCACAGTTTGAGTTGGACCGTCTCAAACTGCAGCATTTGATTATTTTTTCTTGAAATGTCTGTCAAGTTACATTTTATTCTTTAAGGGAGAAACAAATAACTATTTTTTTAAGTGTAAAAGTCTGACTTGGAGAGTCTCCAACTTGGAGTATCCAACTATGCTCAGTTACTGCTGAGTTAGCTGTCCCTGCTTTTTGACTTATATAGACCCCCTTTTGATAGTTGTTGTAGAAATCTTTATACTTCACAAACTTATTTTTTTCTGTTTGTTTCTCTGTTTTCTTGCTTGCTCTTTGTAAATCTAAATTCTTTTGTACTGTGTCAGAACTGTCTGCTGCTAGGCTTAGCTTATTTTGTGATGTTTTTGAAACATATAATTCAGAATGATAATGGCTAGTTTGGGGGCTGAAAATTGAAAATGAAACTGAAGTGTCACAATTATTAATGTTTTGGTTAGTCAAGGTCACAATGCCCCAGAGAAATATGCTTCAAGTCCCAATGTCTGTCAGTGTTATGTAAACATACTTGTTTGTGAAGACAATGTCTTTGTGTAATATTCTATGAGTTGTGTCCAAATACTGCCTTTGAGATAACAAAAAAACCCACAAATATCATTGTTGCTGCTCCCTAGGGGAGAGAGAGCCAGACTGCAATAGTGTCCGAAGCATGTGAAACTGTCATTATAATTTTCTAAATAAATTTGCTGTCAGTCCTTTTGGTTAATTTTGAAGTAAAATGTCCACAGTATTATTATTAAGTGTTTAAAAAGTGTTTATTTTACTTATAGGGCTCTATATTATAATAATTGAATATTTCAGCACAGTAATGGAGCAATGACTCTTATCTCTCAGATTTTCTGCTCTCACATGTGTAGTGAATACCTTTGCATCACAATTAATATTAAAATAGTCTGTGACATGATGGGACTGACAACCAGAGAGGGGGACTGTTGTCGAGGATCAGGGTTTACAGTTAATGGAGTTAAAATAATTTCTAAAGAGTGTCACATATTTTCCCCCTAAATTGTTTTCAGAACATTGAATTGTGTTGCATTTTGACCTTTAATGTAGTTTTTAAAAATTCTGATATGTACAAAAAACAAACATTTTCAAAACATCAAAACATTGTGTCATATTAAAATAAATCCAAATCACTTAAAAAAGAGCTGCCTTTTCATCATTTAAATGTCCCAAAATTTCTACTTTACCAAAATGTTTGCCTTCTGGCTCTACCTTGTGGGGCCCACAGTCATGCTGCTCTTCCAGTTGTCCGGACCGGGCTCGTTATGCAAATCAATGAGTGGGCGTGGCTTGTTAATAAAACTACGAACTGACGTCACAGCACAGAGTGACACTTTGTGTGTAGGTTGAGGGTGGCGCGAGCTTAAAAAAAACCGCATCCACATAAAGCACAAGATAAAACAAACAGGGCTGATTCCAAACAAGGCAGCTTATAGGCTGTGAAAGAAAGAGAATCAGGGCGGGAGGAGAACAGGAGGAGGAGAGAGGACGATATAAGGGAGGGGAGGGAGAGAGAGCGCGAGAGAGAGAGAGCGAGAGAGAGAGAGAGAGAGAGTAGCCCGCCGGCCCATTGAGGAAAGATGGCTACAGTCACTGCAAACGGAGTGCAGCAGGAGAATGGATTCAGCACCACGAACAGCGCCGGCAGGATGAACGGGCTTACCATCGGCCAGAACACCATTCCAATGAAGGACCACGACGCCATCAAGCTTTTCATCGGCCAGATTCCTAGAAACCTGGAGGAAAAAGACCTGAAACCTCTGTTTGAGGAATTCGGAAAGATTTACGAACTCACTGTACTGAAAGACAGGTTTACGGGAATGCATAAAGGTTGGTTTGCTTTGCTCTCTTTACTTTTGCAGCGATGTAGAGACCAATTACAGACACAGTGGAAGCGACGGAAAACAAAATAACAAAAAACGAGAAAAAAAACAACAAAAATTTCTTGACTCAGTAATAGGGTTTAAAAAGAGTGTTGATGCAATCTAATTTCCATTGTCATTTCTCATAACCCTGTATTGCATGATTTATTTCTGAACAGCACGTGGGAGCCAATGGCTTGCCAGTGCAGGGTTAATTGTTACGGCGTCCAGCAGGTCCACGTGAATACTACAGCTGAAAACGCCTTTGTGTGTTTACATTGACTATCATGTGCTGAGCATCCCACTAAAGCCTATAAAGGGGGCGGGACACTTACAATAGTGCGCGGGACAGACGCTGTTATTTTGCAGCTGCATACATTTTTTTCACAACTTCAAATCATTATAATAATAAAAACACATCCAAGAGACCATGTACCGCTTAATGTGAAAAATAAATACTTTTGTAGAAAAGCGGAAAATGTTGTTCTTGTTCTTTCGGCTGATCCCTTCTTCAGGGATTGCCACAGCGAGCAAACTCGCACGAAAGATTTGGCAATTGTTTCACGCCGGATGCTCTTCCTGCCGCAACCTGGGCTCGAACCAGCAGCCTCAGGATTATAAGACTACGGCACTGACCACTAAAATACCAAAATTTCGAATTATTATAGGGCAATCAGCATCGGTGATTAAGGTGGTGCTGGCATGCCGCTTTGACCTTTCAGCAGTGCTCACGTGCTGCCTACTTTTCGGATGTCATGGAAAATGCTATTTCCATGGCAGCTGTGTTGTAATGGAGCTCCGTGGGCGGGTAGCAGTCAGGAAGTACAAAGCAGGATAATAGTAGAGGCTGAGTTCCAGCGTGCATCGTCTTCTCTCTGGCTCACACACACACGCACACCTCCACCCACGCACACACACTATCCCACCACCCCTAAACCAGCTTATTGTCCAAAAACGATCGGGCTTCTGTGCTCACTTAGTAATTAGTCAGACAAGTCACGGATCATCGGGGATCGATCAATGAAAGCCAAGTGATAATAAATGAGAGCGAGCGGCTTGTAATTCAAAGAGCACTGAAACATGTTTTAGTTAAATAAAAAAAAATAAATAAAAAACGTCCATAAGTCAAACTTTATGTTTCTCACTTACGTTGTGGCTTTTTAGGATGAATGGTTCTAAATATATAATGCTATAATGTTATTGTAATTTAGGTGATGTTAAAATTTGCGTTTAAATATTTGTTTATTTAAGAAAAATATGGATTAATTTAAAGTTTCACTTGGGAAGTTGATCTATTCGTTTGTGGCTTGACTATAAACATCAGAATGTACAAATAATCTTAAAAAAGTTAATAATAATAATAATAATAATAATAATAATAATAATAATAATAATAATAATAATAATAATAATAATAATAATAATAATAATAGACCTCTATGTGGGAATGTTGCATTCTAAATTTCATGATTTTCTTTGGGACATGCACTTGCTATTTAAACATCTGAAACAATTTTGTAAATAACTGCTAACACTATTCAAATTTGAGATGCAACTCACATTTCTATAACACTCTCTCACAGAGCCAAATCACCACTTTGCTCACTGAAACATGCATGAGTATAAATAAACCCACCACCAGCTCCCTCATAGGTAAAAAAAATAAAAAAATCAAAAAATCACAAGCTTGACAATTTATGTGTGATATGTAAGTCAGAAGCCACAGTTCATGATCTTATTGATTAGCTCAAGTCAAGCAGTCTTGTGGGAGAGATGAGCGTAGGCTGAGCTTTGCTGTCTTGTGTGTGTGCACCCCCGAAGATTTCCATGCCCCACCTGTTCCTCCAACCATCAGTCGCTGCTGTTCAACCTCCTGCTCTTCTTCTCTGGCGTCCGTTGATCGATTAAAACAATATTTCTGATGTTCATGTTGTTTACGCCTTCCTCGCCTATCCCTGAATGTCAACACTCTGGAGGATGGTTGCCGCGGAAAAGGATAATCCTGTTGCAAAGACAGACCGAATGCTCGATCAAATCATCCTCCACCATGGCCACTCTGATGTAAGCGTCATGCCCACTTCATCCCCGCAGGACATTCAAAGTCACTTTGGGAGGATCGTCATGTACTTTTAATAAGATTTCACCAGCACATTATATGGATGAGTTTTTCCTATTGGCTACTCATCCAAACCATAAAGACGTGTCCTGCTGGGTCGATGTGTGATATCTGTAGACTGAAGCAACAGAGTAAGAAAAATAGGTTTACAGTTATTAAGAAAAAAATGAACTCCAAAAGAAAGAAAAAAGCAACAAAGCAATAAACAAATAAATCCCTAAATGAAAGACATCTTTGTACTGATAAAAAGGGCTATTTCCTGTCTGATAAACTTTTGCTTCTGTTTTACATGCCAAAGTAAATTGTGATACTTTAGTAACTAAAAAACAAAACATTTTTTCTGTGTATACAGTATGAACTATATGCACTCATTAGCCAATCCTTAGATGTTTGAAACATTTTGCTACTCATTTAAAATGTCTGAAGAGACCGAAAATTTTGAATAAAGAGTTAAAGTTCTCACTCCTCTTCCTTTCCCATTGGGACTTTGGCTTAACAGCTAACATTATAGGTCCCCCTGGGTTCTGCTGAGTTTATTCAGCAAGAAGATAATTCAGTAAACAAAACAGCCTAAATGCCTCAGGCTTCTGGGATGCCTGTTAAATAACAAAACATAATGCAATGTAACATAACCCAAATCAGTAATCACAGAATTATTTAATTGTTGAACTACAACAAAATTTCCACAAAGGTCTACAAAAGACTAATATCTGCAGTTTTTCAAAATTTTCAAAGTCTCTATTGAGTTACTAAATTTTATTTTCAACTTTAATATTCTGCTTTCATATAAGAGCTCTTATAGAAGGATTTCTTTTGTTTCTTTTTTTTTTTTTCAGAACTTTCAACAGACAAAGTTAGCATTAGCTGAAAAAAGAAAACTCATGCTTATCATTTTTTTTCCCAACAAATGTCTTAATAGAGAGATTGATCTATTGGACTGATGTTCATCAAGTTCATAACTAATAGGTTGATAGGTTGATATGTCTTAACATAAAAGAGATTTATTGAAGGTTGAAAAAAATATATTCAAACAATTCATTGGCTTTCTTATTTTTTCCATCCTGTCAATATGATTTTACATATTTAATCAAAATGCTGACTAGTGATTTTAAAGCTTCTGTTTTACATTAGCTTGCAGCAAACAAAGCTCCTTTTATTTAGAAAGTTCAATCATTTCTGCTGGTTGGTATTTTAAAGAGCCCCGATGAAAAGATACATATCAATATGTTGATAGACATACCTCCACCAAGTGGCAATGTCTTAAATGATTTCTACTTGTACAATATGATTCAGTAAATATATGGTTCATTATGACGTTCTGTTTGGGTAAATGGTATTAATCAGCTACAATGTGTAGTGGTTGTTTAACTGATCTTCTGTCACATCTGCAGTCACAGACATTGACTATTGTCATTTATCCCTAATTAAAGGTTTTGTAATAATTGTTTGTGGTTCAGTGTTTTGAAAATGAGTTTGCATGCTGTGTATTATTGGCATAATATGCCGATGGATAGTGGCGAGCTATTATGTCAAAGGCTTAGGAGGTTTCCTGATGCATTATCACAAATTCAATCCAATTTTTTTTTTCTCCTCACAACACACACATTTTTCACTGGGACAAACAGAGGAGCAGAGAAGGATACTCTGTTAGCCTTCAGAAATGCAGAAAAAAAACCTGAACGTTTTAAAGACTTTGTTTTGTGTATTATGACACTTACCTTATAATCCTCTTTGGGTTAAGAAAGCTTTGACATAATTTCCTTTTTATTGTTATTTTGAGTGAGATGAGATATCTGGCAGTTAGTAAACCATACCTAATGGATGATTTGCAGCACTGTATTCTTTCACAGCCCGAGTACCGTGACACAAAATTGCTCCATAATTATGGATTTAAGGCTGGATCAAAATCTGTCATGTTTACTTCTGATTAAATCATGCGGATTGTACTGCAAGCATCGGAGCAGATGTTTTGTGCTTTGTGAATTCTTATGTAGGGTGTCTCTGGCGACCTGAATGTCTGGGGAATTCTACATCCTGTCCTGTACATATGAGTGAATATGTCCACGCTTGCCTTTTGATTTGTTTCAGCAGATAATCTTGTCCTGGTGTGTTTGTTTAATAATGTTGCCTGTGATGTGGATTTGATGGTCTGTGCACCTTCGGGGAGCTTTATCCAGTGCGTGGGATGACTTGACACTCCTGGCGTGCGCGGTGCAGCCAGGTCGGGCTGTTTAGCATCTATCATTTTGCTGAGCAATACATTATCATAATACTTAGTGTCAGTGCCAGAGTGCATGCATTGTTCAGACATGCTGAATGTTGGCGGGGGGCAAATCTTTTGCTTGAGTAGCGTTATCTATCAATCCGTCTCTGATGCTGAGAGGGGGGACTCTAAGCTGCGCCACACAGCCAGGAGTAAGAGATACAAAGAGTTCTTAAATATCCTCATCCATTCTGCTCTCCTTGGTAGGTCCATGCAGTGAAAGTGGCTATAAATAGCCAAGCAAAACTGACATGAAACAGTTTATTTTGTTGTTAAATTGTCAAAAATGAGCCACAGTAGAGGCACTAAATAAAAAAAAGCATCTACATAGTGTTTTGACATTTTTTTTCCCCTTCAAACTTTCTGAGTAAACTTTAATTTTTAATGATTATTGATTTACTAGAGCCATGTTTGTTTTGGGTTTTATCTACAACAGTATCGTTGTCGAGGAAGTCCTGAGCAATGATTGACAGTTTGTATAAGCTGAGTGACGGGTGCAGCTTAAGTCTACAGATGACCTCTTTGATCATTAGAGAAGAGGCTGTGTGTGAACCAGACAGCTAACGACTGCGAACAGACCGATTCCACAGCAGACGGATGGAACAAGTAAGAGAAGGAAAGGTGCACTGCTGGTAGCAGTTCAGCTATGTCAGAAAAAGGAAGTGGTGAATGAATCTTTATAATATACTTGTCTCAGTACCAATGACAAAGTCTGGTTGTAAGGGTTGGCAGTTTTCACTTATTTCACAACATGTTGCCTCAGTAAACAAAAAGGTACAGATTTTATAAAATTAGTATGCATTATTTTCCTATATTAAAATCACATTTTATCAAACATGTGAGAGAAGATTATTGAAGATATAAATTGCTTATGAGTCATGATTTCCCTACTAATAGACTGAAATTTTAAATAAATTTGTCCTGTGGTTTTTTTCAATTACAAGTACCTGAAGACTTAAAAACCACAATTTTCTCTCGCTGTCTGGATGCATGCAGTTGTTAGCTCATACTGATTTCCATTTCAAAACAAAATGTTGGAAAAAGCATTATGGGGGAAAAAGTTTTTAAAGTAATTACACAAAACGTGTCTTGCAAAGGCAAAGACTAATTTCACCTTTCCTGCTTTCTCTTTGAACCAGTTTTGCAGGGTTTACTTTTCCATTTCCCTCACATACAATGGAATGAACTTTTGTCCCTCACAGAAATTATAGTGTGGTAAATTGTATTTGATTACCAAAGTATTATTTTCACCCCACTTAACCTGCTCATCGTAGGCAGTTAGGAGTCTGTCTGCTGAACCACCACTAGAGCTTACCCTTAATTTCAAAACTTCTTTTTTTCCTCTTCTTCATCTATCAAGACACTTATTTCTACATTCTATGGTCAATGTTTGTTCAGTTCAAATTCATTTAATTTGTTTTTAATATATTCTTGTATTAGTGCAGACAACAGTGTTTATTTGCAAGTATACCATACCAGTCAAAGTAACATTTCCAAGACACAGACTAACTTGCTGTGCGCCACTTTATTCTTGATATTTTTAATCATTTAGTGTCACTGTGATTTTCATCTGTTCCACTTCTGAATCAGTGATTGACTTCTGTGGGTTTCAGACGGTCTCTGAGTCAGCATGAGTTTGAACTTGTCTTAAAGTCCTGGAAATATTTCACTCCTGCTATGCAGCTGTGAAACTGGTTTGGATGTTTTACATTGCTCAAGAAGTTAATTCCAACAAGTATTCTGAGGCTTAATTTACTGTAGTTAAAGGAAAAGTAACCATAATAAAATGGAACGAACAAAAGACAACAGAAATTGTACTTTCTAACTGAAACACTACACGCAACAGTTAAGAAGCAAAATAAATTCTGCAATATAGGGAAAGAGCTGCTATTTTTCTTAAATAACAAATTATAAATTTACAAACTATCACAAACTAATAGTTTTTGACAATTTGATTGTACCATTATTAATTGTTATTGATATTTAAACAAAGAAGTTAATCAATATAAGTTTGATGTTATGTTGAAGTGTTTTCATGTTTTATCTTCAAAAAGATTTTTCTATTGTAAATGTATACATTGTATAAATAGTGCATTTTAAGAATGTTGTTTTAAAAAAACAAATATAGTAATATAAACAGCAGCATTTTCTTCTAACATGAAGACTTTAAAGTTATAGGCACCACAAATTAACTGGGAATAAAATATGTAAATAGTTTATATATATTTATATTAAACAGTGAAACTTTAATAAAGAAAACAACATGAAATTATTGTTCTTTAAATTTATTCCCTTACTGTGGTGATTTGGGTTTTTTCCTGTGTTTTGTTTTATTTCTGTTTTAGTTTATTGGTTTGTGTTTTAGTTTCTGTTTTTTCGTGTTTTTTCACTTCCTCATTCCTCCTCAGTCTATTTCTCTCTCTGCATTCCTGTCACGCCCACTCACACCTGTCAAAGTCTGCTAATCTTGTCACCTGTCTCCACTTACCTGATTATCCTCAGCACTTTAAAACCCGGTCATTTCTGTCTATACTCCGCTGGTTCATTGTCTGTGTTTGTCATTGTTTTGCCTTGTTGTCTTGACGTCTGTTCCTGGTTTTGTTGCTCCATGTCCACGTTCCGTTTGTATTTTTGTTTTGCTGCCACGTCAGCTGTTTGTTTTCATTTTGTTTCTTTAGTTTAATAAATTAGTTTTTGTTCCTCTTATTATGAGTCTGCGTTCTGGGTTCGCCATCGTCTCCACCGTTCCTGACACTTACATTTGAAGATTAAAACAAAAACACTGAAAAAAAACAAGAAGCGATTTGCAACTGCTTTAATTTACTTTTACGGGTAAAAACATTTTATCCAGACATGCATTCTGGTTAAACAGTTCTCATATATGTGCCAAACCTTTGTGTAACATGTATCAAATTGTCATGAGGAAAAAAAAAAAATCTCACATTTAAGTAGGGGTCATGGCTGATGAGTGTCACCTTTTGCCTACAACTCCCAAGAGCCTTTGCTAGAACGTGTCCCCCAGGAAGTCTCAGCTCATGCTCAACAGTTTTGTAATGTCAGAAAGGATGAAGAGTATTTCCCCAGACTCCCAAAGTTTGCTGCTCTGCTGTTTGGATGCTGTTTCATCAGTGTCATTTAGGTGATTTTTTCCTCTTGAGTAACCACCTAGTTGTGGAGGTGGCTGAAGGTTGTTGTGAACGCGAGCTCTTCTGGCCAGGTGCCAGAGTGTGCTGCTGGGTTTTTGGGATGCTGCTCGCTAGGCATGCCGGGTATCATCTGTATGTGTGAGTGTGTGTGCTTGTGTGTGTGTCCTCCCATGGGAATCCTTGGCAGTAGGTGTGACATATAGTAATGGGAAATTATGCTGCACAGTGCAAAACCTCTTCTGAACAGGGTCACCCATTGTCAGCTCTGCCAAGCACGTAACAGAGCAACAACTCAGCCTTTAATGAAGGCTGTCACAGTTTTGTCAGAGATGTATTTGCTCTAAACTATGTATTTGCATTCTGTTTCCTGAATTTTTCAGCTTCAAAGAATAGTCTCCAGAGATGTGCGAGGGCACACTTTCAACTCATCACTGTGCACGCTCATCTGTGGTTCAGTTACTATGATACTGATCATTTATCAGAAAGCTGTGGGCGTGATATTTTTGACTAAAAGGAAAGAAAAAAAACATCCTCCTGCTGGGGCTGACTAAGCACTTTTTGATAACCTCTTTGAATTTAACCTAAACAAACTTTAGGGATTTCATTATTGTCAGATATTTTAATTTATTTTGCTTAGTTCATTTTACATTAGATTGATGGAATAAATGTTGCAAATATTTTTACCCTTGTATAAAGAGAAGATATTTGTGAGTCGACTGGATCTAATCTGAACGGGTTGCTATGTAAAATAAAAGAAGATATATTTAAATCTTATTTTTTAAGCAGCATGTTATTTTCTCTGAGGGTATGAAGCTATTAGCTTTAGAGAGCCACATTTGAATTGATGGGGCATATGAATTCCAATGGCTTGTAAAACTCCAGTGAGTCTTACATTTGGGCCATGTGTGGGGTAGAATGACCTCAATAAAAGTTTAAACCTCTGCCACTACTTGGAAGGTTACAGTGAGCGTTTTTTATTTATTTTTATTTTTTTTAAATCACATGAATCCTTTAACTTTAAAAACAAATACTGAAAAAGAAGTGTTTTTTTAGTTTCACAATACAACGTGTGGTCTCAAAGAATCCTCTAAATAAATTTAGCCATATGCTTTAATAAATACAAGTAACAATCTGAAAGAAGCTTCTGTGCACTTTATAGAAATGTGTTTACATAAGAGGTGGACATACACTTTTCAAGTTTCTAGCTTTAAATGATAGGTAGTAAATGTCGAAATTCTCTGCTTGTTATACATTGAATGGTTTTTTTGAAGTGGGGTTTTGTGCCAAGGTTGTCAAAAATTAATGTCTTACTTGTAGATAGCTCTTTCAATGATCTCCATTAGGAGAAATAGAGTTTGCTCGTTTGAATGGAGCCAAATTCAAAGTGGACTGCTGCCCACCTAAAACAACTCTAATGTCTAAAATTTTGCAGTTGATCATGCAAATGCTATTGTCTAAACTTTTACACTGACCTAAATTTGTCAATATATGGTTATTCCAGCACAATGAAAATCATGCCAGAAGTGCTATAGTTAGCTGCTGCTGTTTGTGTTCGTGAATAACCATTGAATTCTATGCAAATACTTGTGCAATGCAAAAGTCATAGTGCTGCCAAGGTTTTTAAACTAGCATTTGCATGAACTACTATAAAGTTTTAGAAATTGGAGTTTTTGAAGGATGGCACCCATCTACTTTGGTCTTTGCTGCGTTTGGACAGTCCAGTCAGAATTAACCTCAATTTCTCCAAACCGAGGTAGATCATAGAGTTATTTGCAACAGGTTTTAATTGTTCATAACCTTTCCACACAACTTTACATCTAAAAATCTGTAGTATCATTTTATCTTAAAAGCATGTGATATATAATAAGTGTCTTTTTTCAATCAAAATAATAC
>NC_051444.1:15072842-15158840 GCF_001649575.2 Kryptolebias marmoratus
CCCCCCCCCCCCCCCCCCCCCCTATTTTTCCTGTCTCCTTGCCACTCTAGGATGTGCCTTTCTAACATACTGTGCGAGAGAGTCAGCACTGAAGGCCCAGAGCGCCCTCCATGAACAGAAGACCCTGCCAGGGGTAAGTGCCCCCAATCTGCCCTCTGTCACAGGCTAAAACCCAGGGGGCAGCAAGCCTGGCATAGGCACCTGCATTACCGGGGAAATTCTTTCACTCTCACTAACGCATAAATACTCATGGGGGCACAGTAAACACCAAGTCACACATTTAAGCTCTGAAACTGCAGATATGAAAACAGATGGACACAGTCAATCATTCTGTTTTCCTCCTGACTGTCTCTCAGCCACCGTCTCTTGCTTGTTTCAACACAAATTACCTCTCATACACTATCACAGACACCCACAAACACCCGCAGACATACGAAAAGAGTGTGACTGGCCTATCTCACCTTGCAGTGTCTTATTACACTAATCACCCCGCCGGAGATATTTGATAAGCGCTCCTTCATAACAGCTCGTGCTGTCCTTCCTCGTGTCCTCTCACAATATGGCCGCCACAGACACTAATTGCCTTGAGGAATCCCACTCTCATTATCACATGTAATCAAACAGTAAGTATAAACAATCATTTTTACCATGTATATGACCATCTGGTGTTTTTGTTTAAATTTTTTTTATCCCTGTTTGTCTTTACCTTCTTTTTCATTCCATTTGCCTGTGGCAACAGGTAACTTTTTAAATTAAAATAATAGCCTCTTCAAATGACACAGATAAAATGCACCCAGTTGTAGGCACTTAAAGCCACCCAGGAGGAGGTCCTCAATCAGGGATGAGCGTGAGCTTATGCTGTCTATCTGTACTTCCTTTGTAGGAGAGAGGAAGAGGGGGTGGATTGGACTCTAACATTTGGGGAATTATTGAGGTGTGATTGAATTACACCCACAGGTTCCTAAGAAGGAGAAGCTCCTCCAGTGCCCAGGCTTCTCATCAGGCCCCTCTGCCCTTCTTTTACCACCAAGACCACCTCCAGGGTTGGGGCTTTAATCAGAGCCAGAGGATAACCTTCAAAATCTCTAGGGAGGGAAGGGGTCTGACAGAGAGACAGGTAGTAAAAGAGGAAGAGATTATGCATATGGACTGGTTTGCTCAAGAAGGGCAGAGGGGGGTTTATGCATTTATGGAGCTTCTTATTGTTCCCCAACTGTTAGATTAATCATTTGTTTGCACTTCACTGCATATCATAGACACTTCACTGAATGTTAGGCACACTGGTACACCACAGCGAAAGTATCCCTGAGAGACTGGGCTCCCTGGCTCCTTGCTCCCACCCGCAGACTCGTAATGAGATGATTGCCATGATGGTCCTGGATTGGTGTTCCTGTCTTTATTGCCCTCATGGAGGGACATTCTTGTTTGTCTTCTATCTAGAAAGAGGTTAATGGCATGTTCTGTGGGGTTTGAGTAAACATTTCCCCTGTACAACTCACAGCGAGGGGTCAGTCCAGCAATCTCAGGCTGAGCGCAGCCTGCATACAGAAGACTAATAAAGATGTTCTGTCTTTCTATGTGTGTGTGTGTGTGGGTGGGTGTGAGTTTAAGACATGGAGAGAGTGAGACAGAGGCATGGAAAGAAAGGAAACAAGGGTGAGAGCAAGAGAGACGGAGACAGACAGAGGCTGGGAGAGGTGACACTTCTGGACAAGCCTCATTGTCACTGTCATGGCCTAATGGTTTGAGATGCTCACTCGTATGATACTGCCATTTCAGTTGGCTTCTCCACACAGTGTTACTGACATGATTGTGCAGTCTGCTTGTGGCTGTGTGATTGTCAGGCAACCAAATGCACATTTTGTTCCAATGCAACATATAGTTTTTTTTTTAAAGAAACATCTTAGGTTTTTCTCAAGATAGATAGGTCAAAAATAAAATTTTCTTAAATACTTTGTCCCTTTTTTCACTGCAGCAACATGGACACAGTCTTGTATATTTTAGCAATGTCAGCTAGTAGTTGTTTTGTTCGTCCTTTTTTATATGTGGAGATAGTAAGAATGTAAGAATGTAAAAAAAATACATTACTAGCATGAACTCCTTGCTAGTCTTCCTTATGTAAGCCTGATTAATGGTTCATGCTAAACTGAAGTAAACCATACAGAGGAGCCCATATAATTGACTAATACTGTAGTGAGCCATTGTGTATACTTAATGTCTTATTTTTATAACCAAAGGCACAGGTGACAGAAAAATACACTGAGACAGTTCTTAGAATAACTATAATGAACCTTTTACTATACACAATCATCACTGACAGTAGTTACAAAATTTTACCTCTCATAACCTTGAATTAAAAGCAAATAGGCAGAGCGATCAGGTGATTAGAAGGGTTGTGCTGCACAGTGGTAGTGTGGTTCACCTTGTTTCACAGTCAGGTTTGAATCTCAGCTGGGATGATCATGTGTTGAGTTTACATGTTCTCCCCATACCTGTGTGGATTTGGACACTAGCCATGACATGCATTAACTAGTGATTCTAAAGCGATCGTTGATATGACTGTGCAATATTGTTTCTATTTTTAATCTTATTTTTCACTAGAGAAGCACAATTGTTCTTTGAAAGATACAGACCATAAGATATAAACACGGACCAATTATGGTAGAGTTCTTGCACATCACTGAGTACTGTTGAAGCTTCAAAGCAAGTGCACCTTTCTGGGGCCATTTCTGCACCTTGATTTCTCTGTGTTTCCCTGTATGGTGGTCTTTCTTTATGTATCCGCAGTTCAAAACATTTGCTACCTATCTGGTTTCTATGCTTCTGCAAAGACTTTCTTTATGTGCCTCAATGATTTGCTGCCTAAATGTGGACGTGGGGATGTTGTGGGCGACCATGGAGCTGACTGCATCTGGATGTCGAGAACCAGAGCGATGAAAACAAGACAATGGCCCTAAGCTACACCGGCAGAATACTGCATATTGCATTAGCATTATGACCAAGCCTGATACAATTACAGTCTATTACATCTGACATTTTTGTTTCACAGTGGCATTTTATATAAGGAAAGTGATATGCCATGCAGACACTACAAACCAAATGGAACTGTCACATTTGTTGCATTCTACATTGCTGCAAATGAGTTACATTTCTCTATTGAGAATAAGTGGTATGCAGTTACAATGTAGCCTCTGTGTTACTTTTATAGGAAAGCATAAATACAGCTAAGACGTTCTGAGGCACAAATAATACATTATTTACTTATTTTTATTCAACACATTTTAAACAAGACTTAGAGATATTCAAAGGAACAAAAGAATAAAGACAGTGTGTTTAAATTTTATGATCTATTGCCCTGGATACCAACAATTAAAGCCAGAATACTGTGAGCTTTGACTGTTTTGGACTCCTAAAGGTGTTTGAAAGATGGCAAATGGTCCCTTTGGAACACAGAGCAGAGCGGATAAATACCTTCTTATTGCATTTTGCAATTTTTGTTGTTTTGCTGGAGTGACAGTTGCGCAGTATTGTTACTATTCAATGAACAAACACAGTGTGGGCTCTAAGTCAAATCCTTCATAGTGCCAAACACTGAAGATAATGATAGAGAAGTGACAACCTTGAAGCTTCAAAACTATAGTTCCTAATTTATGAGCAATGTCATGATGGATACATGCATATTTTATAGACAGCAGAAAACAGGAGGCTCATAAGTCATATTGTCTGTCATTTAGGGGGAGCAAAACATTGTTGGGTTATGAACAGTAATGTAAGCATCCAGTATGTTATTTACAGTGGTTTTAGTGATGATGATGGTAGCTTTAATCAACATAAGCCTCGACTTATTTTTTGTTGCTGTTGTTCAAAACAGTGTTTACAAATGATTTATGAATGGAATACACATTTTTTGTGCTATATTTGTTTTGTCTCGAAAAATGACAGTCATTTTTTTGGAGAGTCTTTCTTAACATTTACTGGAACAGCAAAAATTACAATTAAAATAATATTGTGTGGCTTGATTGGGAAATTCAAATTTCTTTATTGGCTAAGTTTTTTTTTACTGTGTGTTTTGCTCTAAATTTACCACTGGGAAATCTGACTCTGTGTGCTGTGGCTGGAAGCAAACCCTGTTTACTTTGTTAGATCAATTGCATGTCAAGAGCACAATGAGCTCTTGATGACCTATGTGCATCAGATGCTGCTGCTACAGTTTGTATAGTGTATGTAATCAAAGATTCAGCCTTTTGCCTTTGGAGAGCTTAAATTACTGCAAAGCGTAGGTGGGCATACAGCATATTCCCAATTTAGGGCAAATAGTGGACAGGTTAGGTATGGCTGGGAATAACTCTTCTTGGGATCTGATTAATTTAACAGGACACGGATACACAACCTTAGGACTAAATTGTACTTTAATACATAGCATTTTTTCACTGTTGTGTGCACATAAATTGTTGACCAGAAAAAAAAAACAAAAAAACCCAAAAAGAAATCTTGATGACCAAATGGTTTTCTTTGATAGCTCATAAACTTTATTGCAGTTCTATTTTCTTGTTCATAATGCCATCTGGCAATAAAGATTGCACAAAGTAAAAATAATATTTGCAATTGCTGCAGCATAATGTTATTTACAACTGTTTGCCAAATAGCCTCCCAACGTAGCACTATTGGAGCTGCAGATCTTCAAATGAATTCTGGTCTCTCCTTTCAGGGCCGTGCTGCTTTCTCCTCACGGGCCAATTAGCTCTTCGTGTTTGCATGTAACAAGCATGCTAATTGGGTGCTAGAGTAGCCCTAAAGCCAATTAAACATTTCTAAAAAAAAAAAAAAAAAAAAAAAAAAAAAAAAAAAAAAAAAAAAAAAAAGAAAAAAAAAGGAAAAAAAAACACTCAGCCTGTCTTTGTCTTTCATTTATTTCTCTCTTTTCCTCTCCTATAAACACCCTCCAAAGCCTTTGCTTGTCTGANCTCAGTCTGGCCCTCACAGAGAGGAGGGCTCTTCCTATCCGTCGTCTTCTACCTCCTTCATTTTAAACCGCGCGCTTTCGCTTTCAGCACTGACTTTGTAGGAGCAAAGAGAAAGCAGGTCCTTGCTGCCCCCCCTCCCTTTGCCATGCTCTTGGCTCGCCTCGCCTCGCCTCGCTCAGAGCTGAGGGATTGTGTGCAGATGTGCTTGGAGGAAGGCCAGCCCCTCTGCCCTGGGAGAACATGTGGTCTGGGAGTGTTTACGTTGGCACTCTTTCAAGCTGTCTCCCACACAGCATGCTGGCGTCTGTCTCTCTTCTTTTTTTTTGGATGGGGGGTGGGGGGTGGGGGAGATTGTGCAATAGTGGTATTATGTATCACTAAGCACACGCCATGGGGCCATGGATCAGTGCATCCGTGTTCTTGACACTCTCTCCCTTCATCACACACCACAAGCGGAGCTGCTGTACGCCCACAGTATGTCTCTGTCTGCGCCTCAGCACGCTGAGAGAATAAGCAACCGGCATTCTTGCTTTTACTTTTTTTAACTCTACTAAAGTCTCACATGGCTCAGATAGGCAGCAAGTGTGACTCTAACCAGCAAAAAAAAAACAACGAAAAAAACAAACAAATTAATTTGCTTTTACAAACAAGATACTGTATAAGTTAGGTTTACATGTAAACCACAACTTTAGCTCAGTAAAGTGGAAATGCAAGTTGCAATCATACAAATAAACACAGAATTACTTAAAGAAATAGTTTTGATCTTTTGAATTAGAGATGTTTGGGAATAATTGGGGTTTTTACTTAATATTTTATAAAGGAAATATGTATTCTGTTGTCCTTCATGCCAAATTTGTCAAACAGCAGAGCTTTGGAGTTTTTTTTTTTTGAGAAGACAGTAGAAAGAGAAAAAAAAAAAAGAAAAAAAGGCTGGACACTGAATGTGAGACATCTTTGAGACTCCCCCTGCTTTTCTCATCATCAATTACGTCTATATCATTTTCCTTCTGCTGCCCGCTTAAGGAAGAAATTAAAAAGGGCCATTGTTTTTCTTATCCCTCTGGGATGAAAGCATTTACTACGCTGCTGTACTCAGCTCGGCCATCCATTAGGGAGTGAATGAAATCGCAATCGAGGGATGCACTCGGCATTGTCTCCCATTATTTTGGCTGATGGCCCTTAATATTATCCAGAAATTAATTTGGTTCCATCTGATGGGATTTTCAACCTTGAAGAGAAATGTTAATCCTGGCAGGCAGGAGGCTGGACACTGTGGAATGCCTTGATGTTTTACTGGCGAACGCGGAGAGGGCACAAACGTAGCTGGATCATAAGAGCCCCTTTAACCAGCCCATAAAGATGGCAGGCCAGAGGCGTGGAACAGATGAGAAAGAGAAATAGTGCTTTTTAAAGACCACGGGGCCACAAACTTTGCTTGTTCATGGGATGAAAAAAGCCAGGCTTACTTGCCCTCTTGATCTTGAATTCATATTGCAGTAGAGGCTAGAGTCCATGTTGTTCTACAGATCTGTGTATGAAAGTAGCAAATAAAAAAAGAAATGAAAACAAGTCATGTGTAAGATTAAAAGAAAGGTTTGCAATGTCACACAATATCTAGAAAAAACAACAATTCTGATCAAAAAACAAAACAGATAACAGAGTGGGGAATGAAGAAGTAATGAAAATGGTACATCCAGTGATAGACATCGTTTTCTGGTTTGAATGCTAAAATATTGAACCCCGAACCTTCAGGAAATGACTCTGGAGGGAAGAGAGCCTGCTGTAATGGGTGCATTTTTTTGCTAAAATGTGTTGAAGGCAGAATTGTACCCCCCAACCCCCACCTCCATTTCAGCATGTTCACTATCTACCCTGGCTGACAGGTGGAGTCGGACTCAGCCGTGCACGCTCTCCTGCGCTAATTTATCCACTTCTTTAGCTGTAATGAGGCAGAACAGGTAAATGTGGGGACAGCATTGTTAACATTGCTGCTTCACTGGGGAAGAGGGGAAGGCTAATAAATAGTGGAGAAGGATGGAAATGAGGCCTGGGTGCTGTCAGGCCTTCAAAAATGATGCTTTTAGACTTCTACTCAAGACTGAACTGCTATCTCATAGTGGGGAGCTGCACACGCTGAAAATAAAAAGACATTTCCTCAAGCAATTAAACATCAAAGTTTTGGTTGTGTCAAAACTGGGTTGTTTGGCGCAACAGCTAGAAAGAGTACAAGACAAAAAAGAATATTTGAATTTTTTTTTTCTGAAATGCTTAAAACACTGAAGATTAAATTAATTACCATGCATTTCACAGAAGATAAAGGCTTAAATCACTCATAGAAGTTTTCAAAAGATGTCTTTGTCTAGTTTTAGACAAGAGCTGACACCAAACTGAAGTGGTAACTTAGCGATCACTCAATTACTTCTTTCATCTTTCCTTTCCTTTCCTTTCCTTTCCTTTCCTTTCCTTTCCTTCCCTTTCCACCCTTCCTTTCCTTGTCTTTCCTTTCCATTCTTCCTTTCCTTTCCTTTCCTTTCCTTTCCTTTCCTTTCCTTTTCTTTCCTTTCCTTTCCTTTCCTTTCCATTTCCTTTTCCTTTTTCTTTTTCCATTTTACTTTCCCTTTAAGATGATGAGGAAAAGAAGAGCACTAACGGAAGAAGATAATTTGATGAGTCATCATGGGATAGAAACCATGAGAGGAGAAGCGTTCTTGCATAATTAACAGTTGAGCATCACCCGGACAAACTTCTCCATCAGCGTGTCCAAAGGATTAACTGCGCCACGCTCCTCTTATCTCCCCTATTTCATTTAAGGAAGAAAATGACCTTGTGCTTGTTTACAAGCTGATTAAAGACAGGAGGGGGAAGAAGAGACAGAAAGTCAAACTGTAATCAGAGGAGTTTGTTAAGTAAAGTATTTTTAGTGGTGCGCTCTCGGTGGATACAGTGAGCTTCAGCCAGACTGTGTCACAGTAAAGACAACCACGCTCATGTAGCAGCTAATGAGCGATGAGTGGGCTGGTACAAAGACAGGGGTGTGTTTGTGTGCATGCGTGTGCACGTGTGTGTGTGTGTGTGTGTGCTTGCTTCTGAATGCGGTGCAAGATAAAAAGTATGTTTGGTGCGTGGGTGGTTCTATTAGTTAGTCTGCCTGGTTCATCGCAGTGGGAATAGCTGCTGCTTCTGGGTGAATGAGTCAGCCTATATACAATATGATGCTGAGTGTGGTTTGCATGCAGGGCCACTAACTTCTTTTCATACAAAATCCAGTTTGAATTATAAACTTGTGAAGTAAAGGCATTTGTGCAAAAACATTCTGCTTTCTTTGAGGGAGCACTTCTTCCCTTCTTTTTGTTTTCTCAACATCAATTACCACATAGTTGTCCTTTTTCTTTTCTAGCATGTTTGACCCAAAAGATAAATTTTGTTTCATTTTTAAGTACTAGAAAGCTGCAGTTTGTTGCGTTTTGATTAATGTGCGCAGTAAAGTAGTTTATTATGTGTAAAGTCTTAGAGACCTAATTCTATCTATAATGGAGCACAGATGGGGATTAAAGAATTCAAAATTAGTTCCAGAGCAGCCCTCACGTTTATCTATAGTAGAGGAAACCCTGCTTGTGTCAAAAGTTAAGGGTGGGATTGACAAAGTTTGTTATTGATCTGTTTAAATCAATTAATATAATGTTCAGTTTAAAAAACACATACAACACATGCATCAGTGATGTTCATTCAATTCACTAGCATAAAATTAACCTTCGTTTTTATAAACTCTAACTGGCAAAGTTGATTCCGAAGGCTTTCAGAAACAAAGCCCATTGTTTGTAGTGGTGTTTAATAATGCAGACCACAGATATGAAGGCACTGAGTGGCAGAAGTACAAGGCAAATACTTTGATCCATGCAGAAAACAAAGTGTCTCAATACTGCAAATATTTTATCACCATTCCAGAGTGAAATTCAAACAACATATGAGTATTGCAGAACCAGACATTTACAGTTATGTACTGTAATGACAAGAACACCATGGTGGTTTTGTGATGCACAGACAGAATTCTGAAGCAGAATTACCTTTAAACAGATTTCTGCACTACTGAACTATGTCTCAAATCGGTTGAAAAGGAAGATCAGTGACATTGGTCAGTCACTCAGAGCTACATGTAGTAGCAATAAGATGGTACTTGGTTGCAAAACCATTATTTCTTTCTGTTGTTTTTTGTTCTTTTGATGTCCTTAAAAAAACACCACTATGATATGTATTTTTCATTTTATTTCTCTCCAGACTCAGATGCAGAAACAGTGACTCATAGAAACATAAAAGAAGAAGAAGAAAAAAACTCTCAGGGAAACAATGTGAACATGCAGAACAATAATCCTCCCTCTAGTTTATCCTTTTCTTTCTTCACACTGTCTTGTCCTACTTTTCTATAGACCTTAGGGGACTGGCTGACAGTTACAAAATTATCAATGAATCATTTACTTTTTGAACATTTATCGCATCAACCTCAAAAAATCTGTCATTGTTACAGAGCAGAAATATGTATGTTATATAATCAAAAGTCTGTGCTCTCTGAGATCAGTTGTTTTAATCAGTAAAAGTATTCTGAAATAGTTTGGGCTTACAATAATTGCACAGATATTTATTTTAAAAGATGTAAAGCATCACAAATGCACTTCGGCATAGCAGAACCCAGAAGGCTGAGAAAAAGTTTTTAAAAAGTTTGCTTGTTGTCGTGCAGTCTGATTGTCATGCTCTATTCAGAGATGGGTTCAGTCTGATATCATCCACACTTTCTACTCGGAGCTGTCAGAGTAAACTCATTTGTGTGTTCACATGCTGCCCCACGGTGTCTGGAAATTTCCAGGGCTGTGGTACATGTATGAAAATGGCTACAGACCGTTAGACAGGCAGACAGAGGGAAAACGAGAGACAGCGAGACAGAATTCAGAGGAATGAAAGGTGAAATGAGGGAGCACTGCCCCCTCCCATCCCCACCCCGCCCCCGGTTTCCGTTCAGTCAGGCCCACCACTGCAGAGGAAAACTTTGACAGTGAGGCGTCAGAAATAGCACCAAGGCTAACACCTCAACGTTTGCTTATTAATGCATTGCTCCCATAGCTGCCTTCCTGTCACACTAACCGTCACACAAACAATGCGACACACGGTAACAAACTTCTCACTCACTTTTACACAATGCAGGTTAGCATATGTCACACCCAAATACACACACACACACACCTAATGCATCGACAGATCAATATTGCATTACTGCGTGTTCCTCTGTGAGAGGGCACATTGATGGGTGCAGGCTGTGGTTAAAAACCCTCTCAAGTGTCTGTGGAGTGTCCAGATGTGTGGGACAGATCTGAGGAGACTTCACATCGCTGACAGCTGGTTTCACCTCTCTCCACTTCTTTGCTGTCGCGCTCTCAGTCTCACTTGTGGCTTTGGCTGCAACCTGTGATCATTGGTAGTGGTTGTGTGCGAGTGCTTCGCACGCTCAGATAATTCCAGACAAAAACACACAGACCTCTTGTTCGTCAAAGGTCTTGATGCATTTTTTTTAATTTTTATTTTTAAATCTTTACCCACATAATTAAAAAAAAAAAAAAAAAAACAGCAACTGTACTTTTACCTCAAAAAGATGAAAGGCAAGCTATAAAGTTTTTGTCTGTGTCTGTGTGATTGTCTGTTTGCATAATATCTCATAAACCACAGGAAAAAATGTAATGAAACTCTCAAAAACATCTACAACTGATTAACTTTTGGAGCCAAGCCAATCCAAGATGGCTGTTGCAGGCAACTGACAACAATATAATTCAGTCACTTTCACAGATATTATGCTATAAATTGATACAGAGTCAATTCATAAGACACCACATAATCTAAGTGCTAATCATTGCATAAGATCTTTACTTGAAACTTTAACATCAACCCTGTTTGGGTGTTAGCAAAATATTCTGTGATGGATTTTATTGGAACTTTCAGAAAGTAATAATTGAATGTACATCTATGACTGATAAACCTCTGGAGTCAGTCCAATTCAAGATGGTTGCCTCATCTAATCAACCTTAGCTGACACATAAATGTGTATATCTCAGTCAATTTTACAAATATGGTGCTAAATTTTAATGTAGTAATACCTGAGAGTCATTTGCAACACATACTGTGAATGTGACATCTTGCAGTGTTGTATGAGAACATGCATAATGGTTAAAGGTTTGACCAAAATGACTACAACTATGTCATTTTTTAACATAACTTTGGCATGAAAAGTGGCAGGCGACATGCATTTCTTCAAGGAATGCTAGGCCTATAATTTAGGATGAGATCACGCTAATGTGTGTGCTCAGGTTCACTCATGTGCGTGTGTTTGAGTATGCAGCAGATTTATGTTTCTCCTTCTGGGGCTTGGTGCTTGTGTGAGGCAGAGCTCATGGAGTCCTTGGTCTCAACTGAAGCTCCAGCTTTTCCATCTAAACTGTATCATTAAAACAAGCAGAGAGGCGAGGGAGACGGCACCTCCACACCTCATAAAGTTGAGTGCCATGCCAGGCGGGGTACCATGCACCACAGCGTTTACGGCGAGTCAAACGCACTTTTTACACACCTTGTCCTCTCTCACTTTCCCTCAAATCCCTTTCATAGCTGTCTGTTTATGTGATATTACTCACTTTCTGCTTTCCTCATTTTTTTTCCCCCAATTTGCCCCTGCAAAGTATTGACCGGTACTTCAACTGCTTCTTTTAGTTCCTTCTCCTTCTTCTTTTGCTTCTGTCAAAATTCTCCAACAAGTAGCTGGAGCGTAACATTGGAAGGGTATAATCAATGGAAAAGCACCACTTAGGGAACCCATTTGATGCATACTGTAGGGCAGAGTTGATTCAAGGGTGTAGATTGAGTCAAGCCTCATTTCATATCCTCCCCAATTAGTCATCCAGCTTGTGCCCTCTCTAACCTCCTATTCTCAAGAAGCACCAGGCCAGACGGGCTCTCGTTTCACACTAAACTATGGATGAGTTAATTTTTTTTTTTTTTTTTTCATAAAACCTTTCAAATCCACAGCTTTTCCTGCAGGATAATAGAACCATATTTTTTTTCCCCTCGACTCCTTTTCATCCTGCTTCTCACCTGGGCTGGGATAAAGCTAAGCAGACCACCACTCTTCACTAACCTCTTCATCACCTTTTTTTCTTCTTCTTCACTCTCTTAACAAGTCCAACTTTTCCACCCGTACACCCATTTTCCCTCCACCATAAATCTCTACCTAAATCCCACTTAAACCAGCATCAGCAGCTGTCCTTAAAACTCCATTATCTACAATTACTTCAGCATTAGGGAGTCAGGGCACACCTGCCCCCTCATAAAAGTGCCCTCACCTAAAAATATGAAACTACACACAAAATGGATTTGGACTTTTTATGATTTTTAAAATGTATTTTATTATTATTATTATTAATAATAATTTGTTTTGATGCAACAGGTTTTATTGTGAGGCTTACTGAACCCAAATACTAGCAGTTTGGATTATCGGTGTTGGTCTGTGTGTACATCATTTACATGGGTGGTCTTTCTTCCCCAGAGAAATTGTGGAATGGAGGTCAATTGGATTGAAGGAGAAAGCTGTCGGGCTGGTGCTGTGCAACCCTCTGCTATCTGTAAAAAAAAAAAAAAAAAAGAAGATTTTACTGAATCGAGAGTAGCAAAAATAACACTATAGCTTCATTAGGGCTGGATATACTCCCTGTAGCATTTGTAACTTTTATCGCTCTCCATGAAGATATTGCTTGGGATTAAATATAAACTTATTTTCAAGATTTGACCAAAATGGCTACAACTTCATTATGTGACTCCATCATAAGACGAGCTTGGTCTAAAAGTCTGGCATGAAAGGTAGCTGGTGATATCCATTCCTTAAAAGAATGCTAGGCCTTTAATTTATTTAGTTATTTTGCTTCACACACATTTGTTTCATGATAGTAATACCATATATTAAATAACTAATTAAGTTAGTTTTGTCTGTGTACTTGTACATACGGGAGGATTTGTGTGTTTGCATGAAAGAAAACAAATATATGGTTGTATTAATAAAAAAATTAAATACCTGAAAATGATGGTACTGACAACTGAATGTGCTGATGATACAATTAGGTAAATAACGGAAGCCAAAATAAATTAACTTGTTTAAAAAAAGATTTAATGCATAATAAAGCTTTTTGTTTTTCTCCTATTTAACATGTCTAAAAAGCCTAAAAATATTCTGTTTATTTTTGTCTAAAGGGATTTTAAAAGCATCTTTTGGAGACTCAACATTGCAAAAGCAGAACACAGTTTCTGTTTTAATGCAAAACCTTTGACTGGATTATTGCTGCAGTTGGGCTCTCTCCCCCCGACGGGGAAAAAAAAATCTGAATTTGTCGTGAGGTGGTGTGAGCATGGCGAACCCAATCCGCAGACTCATAGTAAATAACAAAAAAGGTTTATTTCTTAAACAAACAAAAACTGAAAACAAAAGCTGTCGTGGCAGCAAAACTAACTATAACAAAAATCCCTATATGAAATGGCAAGACGAGGCAAGGAAGAACCGTGGACAAAAACAAACAACCAACATCTAACAAACAACAATGAATCGGCAGGGAGGTGGAGAGGAAGACCAAGTTTTAAACACTGGGGACAATCAGGTGAAGTGGGCACAGGTGAGTAACGAGGATTGACAACAGGTGGAGATGGGTGTGGCAGAAAGCAGGAGTAGACTGAGGGCAGAGAGAGGATAATGACAAACAAAGACCATGAGGACAGAAACCAAGAGGCAGAGACAGACAGAACATGAGAACAAAACCAAAAGTATAAAATAACACTCAAAAGGAAAAAACAAAACTGAAGAAAGCAGGAAAAACAAGAACCCAAAACAAAACTAAGAACAAACCCAAAAATGCTAGAAATCATGACAGAATTAAAGTTCCCCTTTTTGTTTTTGCTAGGAGCTGGTCTAAGAATAAATCTGCTAATTAGCTGGTACACATACAGAGTTCAGTGGTCAAATGTGCAAATGAAAAAGCATTTGTGGTGATTGTGCAGGACAGATGTTGAGAGAATGAGCCAAATTTAGACAAACCTGCTCCGATCATGCTAGTGGTGATGATCTGAAGTTTACATGTCCACTTGAAGGTGTGTGTGTGTGTGTGTGTGAGAGAGAGAGAGAGAGAGAGAGAGAGAGATGTGTCCACCGTGCTGTAGAGGATCCATGGCCTGAGTGTTAGTAATAGATGTGTGAGGAGGAGGAGGAGGAGGAGGGCCGGGTGGACTCAGCTGTAGGTAGCCTGATCTGCTCTGATTGACGGCGATGTCAGATAAGGTGCCAGCAGAGAAGGGAATGTGAGCTGAGCCGCAGACAAAGATAAGGACCAAGATTAGCGCCCTGCGACGTCACATGCGGAGAGGCAGAGTCCGGTGAAGAGTAAAAGATTGAGATGTTGACGCAGAAAGGTGAATACAATGAGCAGCTGAGAATAAAAGCTAAATTCACGTGTCTCAGTGAAGATTCACTTTGTGTGTTTGTGTGCACAATTGTTCATCAGACCGTGTGCCAGGTAGCATGCACCCATCCTGTAGAGCTGAGGCAGCCTTGTTGTGTGTGTGTGTGTGTGTGTGTGTGTGTGTGTGTGTGTGTGTGTGTGTGTGTGTGTGTGTGTGTGTGTGTGTGTGTGAGGGGGCTTCAACAAGAGGGCAACTAATCAGCTCATAATCCAAGCGGCTGCCGTTTCCTGGGCAACAGTGCTGTACATGCATGCGTGGCAAACAGATACACTCGCTCCATTATTTCTGTCTCTCTTTATATGTTTCTTTTCCATCTCTTTTTTTAAGCTTTCTTCTTTTGCCTTTCCTGTCAACACAGCCCAATTTTCTCTTCTAATTCTGACATCTCCTTCGATTTTTAATGTCTTTTTCCCTCGATTTTTCTTTCCCTCTTATCCTCTCCTGGAATCACAGGCACTCTTTCTCTCTTATTTTTCCCCCAGCCTTTTCTTCTTCCCAATTTTCTCCTCCCTTGTCTTGAACCCATCAAAATAGCCCCGTATGTCTCCCTCTCCCTCCTAATTTTCTCTCCTTGCCCCGTAAAAGAATTGACAGTTATCATTGTTCCATCTATCCTTTCCTGCTTTAACTTCTTTCACTCTTTCTTTCCCCATTCCTGTGGTTCATTTCACCTCGCTCTATCTCCTCAATTTTTTTTTCAACCTGCTCTCATTTCCCGCTGTAAACACAGACCCCCTCATCTTTCTTTTTCTATGCTGCTCTCCACTTTTTAATTTCCTCTTCACCCCCTCCTACTGCCTTCTCCTCTCCTTTTATTTTCTCTCTCCTCCCTTTTTCCCTGTAAACACTCCTTTGTCTTCACCTCTCCTCCTCCCTCCCCACATGCCAGGGGGTCCAGGGTTGGCGTATTTGTGCAGTGATGTTGGAGGCCTTGATGATCACTCTCCAGGAGATGATTATTTGGTCAGGGCCCCGGCAGCCTCCTCTTTTGCCCCGCACGGCTGGAGCTCTACACTGACTCTGTGTGTGTCTAAGTGTGTGTGCATGCATCAAAATTCACTCCATGTAGATCTGAGATTATTATTTTTTTTTAGTTTATTCATGTGTGTTTATGTAAGCACTTTTTTTCAATCCATTTATATAGTCTGGCAATAAATATTCATGTTGTATTACTTGCTTTTTGAAAGAAAAAATCTAACTGAGGCTTCAAAGAATGCATGCATAATTTATGCATTAAATATGTTTTATTTCAGAGTTTAAAGATTTAATTATTGATGAATTGTGATTATTTAGTACTTTTTTTCTCTATAACAAATTCAAGTTGCTTGTGGGTGCAAATATGAGGGTGTGTGTGATGTACACTTGCAGTTTTGCTTTATCTAAGATTACCACTTGTCTGTCCTCTGCTGTCTGTCTTTAAAAGGCTGTGCCCCTCTTGGCAGGAGTGATGACAATGACACAGAATTTTAAAATAATAATGCAACAAAAAAGTCATTCAGCTGTAAAATTCCTCGTTGTTTTTACCTTCACTAATGTCACTTTCTCCATCCCTCGTTCTCCTTCTGTTGACCTCTGCTTTTCTTTATCTTATCTCCAGTCTGTCTCAAAACTACCAAGCCCCACCCTGAGTGCAAACACAGAGGCCGAGCGCCTCTGGCATTTTGACTAGCTGCTATATATTTTTTTTACCAGACCAGGCTGTCTGACTGGTGTAAATGTGAAAAAGGTGTCGGCTGTGGCCAAATTACCCTCCGTCTCTCTCTCTTTTTTTCTCTTCCCTGGTGCTGAAGCCTGGTTGTGCTCATCGCTTTCACCCAGGAGCACAAGCCGAGGTGGGGCTGCGCCTCCATGCCACAGAGAGACAATCGATTGCTTTCATAAAATAAAATGGTGGACATGAAAGGAGCTTGATAAATGGCAGGCTATTTGGCCCTAATTGCAACCCTTTAAAATGTCTTGGTGATGATTTGAGCGGGCTTTGACTGAAGTTACGGTGATCAAAGTGAAGAGGAAAAAGATTAAAACACACTGGCTGACTGCATCTTAACTGAGCATCTCCAACTTGTGACCTCACATGGCCCTCAAGCTCAGAGAAACGGACGATATTCTGCATTTTACTGCCAAATAAATCAAAACCTTCGCTAAAGTAAATGTCTTATCGTGACTTACGCTAGTTTCTAGAATCTCATGCAGTTAATCATCCTTCAGCTTCAGCCTCATTATGGCTTTCGAATACTGGATAAACATAGCAGAATGAGAGTGGAAGAAAATGTGAAGGTTGGGCTCTGGGTGTGTATGAACAGAAAACACACACTCCTACTAAGAACATTGAAAAGAAAACCTGTAACTGTTGTACATATGGTGTGAGCTGCAGACACACCCACGTCAAGAGAATAAATATTAATAAAGATTGATGACAGTCAAATAAAAGTAAAAATCACTGGTAGAGTAACACATCAGCACGCATGTGTGTGTGTGTGTGTGTAAGTTGTGGTGATGGAGATAAATGGGGTTAGATCAGAGGGAGCCATTAGAACGATGGAAGGGAGCAAAGAGGGGAGAGAATGGAGGAGATCACACTGGTCTGCCCGGCATCCCCTGAGCCGAGTCTGAGACGATGTTTAATCAGGCCTGTGAACCTACGAGACTGAGGTCACCCCGGCACACTCATTAGACTTGATGGGAGCACTGTACCACGACAGATGAGTACAATCTTAACTCTGTTCATCCATCTCTAAAAACACACACACATAATCACCCCTAACACCCAAACCCCCACCCACCGAACTCCTGCTTCCCTCAGCCCAAACATCTCGTTTCTTCACCGTGTTTTTGTGAAGCACATGCACTCAGGGACCCCCTCATTCTGGTTGATATCCTCGTCGTGGTTTTGACAGACAGGCTGTGTATAAGAAATAGTTGGGCAGGAGCCAGGGGTCTCTGCGAAAGATGAGCCTCATGAGTGATAAAGAACACAATAAGAGAATGGCTGTTGTAGGTGGTGAAAATCTTGCAAGTACAAATAAGTACAATGCTCCAACATTCCCTTAAATACATATGTAACATGAAAAGCATAGTATTCCTTGAAATAATGACTACTGATGGCTGCCTTTCATACCAATGTTTTAAACTAAGATCATCTTGTGTTGAAAAATGACAGTTAAAGCTTTTTTGGTCAAGGCATGAAAGTAATGTTGTGTGTATTCTCAAACCATATTGCAAGGGCTCACATAAACTGTTAGAGCTCAGAATATGTGTTGGAAATGATTCTCAGGTACTACCACATCAAATTTTAGCTCAGTATCTCTGTAAACTTGACTGAGTTATAACCATTTTGTATCAGATAAGGCCAATTAGCTGCAGCAGCCATGTTGAATTAGGTTGACTGCAAAAGTTAACCACTTGTAGATGTACATCTGATTATCCTTTTTTGAGAGTTATATTCAAACCTGTCCAGTGGTTCAAAAGAGATTTTGCTACCATACAGGGATGACTCTAACAATTATGGTCAAAGTTTTAAACAAATGTCTTATGCAATGTGTAGTGCTCAGAGTATGTGTTTAGGATGACGGTCTGCTACTACCACACAAAATTTCTGGTCAATATCTTTAAAGCTGATGATGTTTTAAAAAAATATCTCACACTTTGAGTATGTGTCAAACACATGCATGTACACACAGGCACAGACAAAAACATCGTCACATGCCTTTCACCTTTTGGCAGCGGGCAATAAGTAACAACTAAAACCAACGTTTGATAGACATTATCTGCCACTTTGAACTGACAATAAAGCCTCCTGGACTAAACAGGTTGTTGGCGAGGGAGGTGATAAGAGGTTAAATGAGGTTATTTTCCAAAGCTAAGCACACAGTACTGTTTGCTCCCCCCTCCTGTTACAGCAAAGACTGGAGATTTATTACCATGCAAATGACAGCTCAGAGTGTATGCCAAGGAGTTAATTACATGCCAACTTATCAGAGCAGATACATGACAAAATAGCTTTGGCATTGGCATATTCAAATGAAATCCTCCAGAAGAAGAGAAGATGAGACAAAAATAAAGAGAAAAAGATGTTTGCACCAGTAGGGAATATTCCAGTGGTGGTCACAAACAGTTGGAGCTTGTGTACACACATGTGTATCCACAGAAAAACACACAGCAGACAGGTTAGCCTGCAGTATTTTTATTCCATCCAGCATAACAAAGAAGGACAATAAGTATCATTCTGTGCTTTATTGCCTCTGTTCCCTTGTCTCCCTTCACCACCTCTCCAGTTGGAAATATCCAAATTGTTCATATGACATTTTTTTTTTTTTCGAGTGCTAGTTATTGAAACTGGCAAGGACGATAACTGTCAATATAATGAGACAATATCCTCACAGCGTGCGCTCAATATACAATCTGTAGAATACTGGCTAGACATCCCAGAGCAAACAAGAATTTCATTGTCACTGTGCGAAAAGAAACTTACCTCTACAAAAGAAAAGGAAAGATAAAACATTCTCTGCATTTCTCTTACGGGAAGACCAAAGGCAGAGCAAAGAGATGTCCTATAAATCCCGATTGTGACAGCCATGTAAATATTTATGTTCACAAGTCAGACTGAGACTAACAGCAGAGGACATTGCGACTGAGGAACTGGGAATGTAGCTTCGCCCTGCTCGGCATGTTAACTCAATATTCATCTTCCTCCCTCGCTCCATTTCTCCCCGTATCATCCGTGCTGCAGACCACACATGTATATTCATTACTGACCTCGGACTGTCTGAACAGAGGAAGCCATGAGCCCTGTCGGCTAGCGTAACGGCACCGTGAGGCTTGTGATAAGCATACAGCGGTGGCTCCAGAAGACATTTTTTATTTTTGTTTTGCAAAAAATGAGAAGTAATGAATGCAGATGCAAGTCATAGCTGTCTGAGTAGCCATTTGAATTTGTATGCCTTGGTGGCATTTCTTCAGGGCAGCTAACTTGAGCTGTAGGTAGACGGAGGAGCGAGTGACAGCATGGGAGAAGGCACGACTCCCCAGGGAATGCTGAAGCTCACCATCCTGAAATCCTCAGCAGGGAATGTTTGGCTAGTGAGCCTACAACATATTTTGGGCTAGAATGAGGAATGCAGTTGTTAGTGCCGCAACTTCTTTTTCTTACCTAATTTAGTTAGTTTGGCAGGAGTGGTTCATTTACTATAAGTAAGTAAGACAGAAGTTGATTAAAAAATCTGCAAGAGTAAAAAATGATTAAGTGCTTGTGTCATACACATAACTGAAAGTTACTATTAAGATATTTTAGTCTGCCTGTTAGTTTCTCAAAGTCACCAGAAGCCAAAAAAAAAAAATAAAAAAAAAATTAAAAAGTTCTCAGGTAAAATTTTGTATTAGTACTAGTATTGTTAATTTTCAGATTTTTTTCATCTAAATATTTTTGATCCAGCAGACCTTTATTGATATTCTGCATGGGTCTAAAAAATAATTTATGATCCTTTTTCTGGCATTTTTTTCTTTCAAATGCAACACTATAACTTATTGTATAGACTTAAATTCTATTGTTCTTACATTTTACTAAGCCTAACCATAATTCAAATTGATCACTTATTGTTTCATATCACCTCACAGAAATAGTAAATCTACTAGCCGTCCTTACAAACAATCCTAATGTTCACTTTCATTACTTCTTGACAATAGCTTTTTGGACTGTACACAAAAAACCTTCTTTGTGTGTCTTGGGTGTTTGTCGGGCAAGAATTTCAAGAAAATTACGATGTGTGGTGGTTGTTAGGAGATTGTACGTGTGTGTGTGTATGTGTGTGTGTGTGTGTGTGTGTGTGTGTGTGTGTGTGTGTGTGGGAGATGAGGGGTCTGTTTGGGCCGCTGGGAGACAGGGGGTCTAACGAGGATGTATGACTGTTTCAGCATCCATCTGCAGACATTTTTCTTCTGTCACTCACTCCTGCTGTCTACCCACAACACACCTCATCCCACATGTCTACCCCCTCCATCACACACACACACACACACACACACACACACACTCCCACAACAAGCCTCCTATTGCCATTATGTTCACTAATATGGTATTCTCCCAGATCAGGAAAAAAAGAAAAAAAATCAGAGGTATGCTTGGAATCCAAAGCTGCTTTGGCCCAGGACATAAAAAAAACTTAACAAGTCTTTTAAGCTGCTCGAGTGCTGTCTCTGACTTACATCTGGGTTATTTAGATCTCCAGTACATACTGGCTTCAACCTTCCAGGCATAGTGAAGGTTGAATTATTTGCTTACTGTTTGCTTTCTATAATCATCCAAATTACATTTCCCTTATGCTTTACGTGTAAGCTCAAACATATATATATATATATATATATATATATATATATATATATATATATATATATATATATATATATATATTAATAGTATCTTAGAGCCAGAAATTAAAATTCAGTATGTTCATTGTAATGTGAATAATAGTAAAAGAAAAACACAGCAGTTAGCACCATTAAGTGGAATTCCTAATCTCTTCTTTCTCACAATAAGGTATAGACATTAATGACAAAAAAAGGAAAATGGAAGTAAAAAAATAAACAAACAAAAAACGAACAATACAATTTGAACACTAAAATCAAAGAATGTACAGAACAAAAGAGTTAGTTAAAAACAAGCATTTAAAATTTGAGCAAAGTGCTGCATGTCTTATAAAAATAATGTCTATGAGTCATTTTACATGTGCAGAAACAGATGACTATTGATTGCACAGATCCGATAACAGTCAGTGGGAGTGAAGGAGCCTGAGGTAGGGAAACTGTGTTAATTTTGCTTTACAGGAATCTCATGGCCTGTGGGTAGAAGCTGTTTGTGAGTGTGGTTCTTGATGTCACACTATTAGTTGCTCTTTCCTGTCTGGGTTGTGGGTGTGTCCAGCCCTTTGGTGTTTTTTTTTTTGTTTGTTTGTTTTTTTTTTTTGCAGTTTTTTTAAATCTTGGTGCTGTATAAGTCCCAAAAGCTGTTCTTTGTGAACTTTTCATTTTTGATCACATGTTGCAGAGCCTTTGCATTACCACACGATCAGGCTCATGGTCACACTTTCAGTTGTCTGCATAATCTGTGGGAATTGTGAGGATTTTAGATGATGTGCCAAGTTTCCTCATCAGTTTTAAGAAATACAGCTTTTGGTGAGCTATTTTAAGGAGATGCTGAATGTGGTGGGACCAGATGGAATCCTCACATGAGTACTGAGGGATTTCAAGGTTTTTACCCTCCTCACCTCTATCTCACTGGTGTTTGAAGGAGTGTGACACTGCTACTTTCGCCTCCTTCTAGGATCAATGATCATCCTCTTGGTGGTGTCTGTATTTAAGAAAAAATATTTTCCTGACACCAGGCCACCTGTTCTGTCACTTTTTTTTGCCATCTCTAATCAGCCTTGAATGCCTCACACTTTATATTGCTGGTGTTCTAGTTGGCCATGCAGTTATAGCAGTAATATGTGTATAGCATCAAGCTCAGAACACCTAATAGTTTGTCTTTTTAATGTAGTGCTGGTATCCATCCATCCATCCATCCATCCATCCATCCATCCATCCATCCATCCATCCATCCATCCATCCATCCATCCATCCATCCATCCATCCATCCATCCATCCATCCATCCATCCATCCATCCATCCATCCATCCATTCATCCATCCATCCATCCATCCATCCATTTTCTTTACCTGCTTCTCCATTCCGGGTCACTGTCTGAGATGCTGGGGACACCATGGACAGGTCGCAAGTATAGTGCTGGTATCTATATACAGGTTCATTAGACATTGTACAAACTATTAGATAACTATAAAAATAACTATAACTATTAAATCACTATTCAAGTTATTTAATCATCAAAATTATGTTATTCAACATTTTGTTTGACTATATTATAAAAAAAACCCAGATGATCAGAAATGATTTTTGGTAAAATGATAAGACAGGACCCTTAAAAGATTACGTTTCAATGTTTAGTGGATTCTTTTTTCCAATAAATCAACACAGGGATACAGTATTAGTGTTTCTCTCACTTTTGACAGCTTTGAGGTGACAGACAGCAGAATGACTCATTTATTTTTACTTCAGCCGCCTCTCCGATGCTTCACACAAACACAGAAATTATTACTAAGATAACTGACAGTTAATGCAGTCAAGACTCTCTCTCACAGATGAAAGTTAACAAGTGCACCATAATTCATGCTTTACTGGATACACGCATAGAATCTCCAAAATGCAAACAGTATGGGGTTTGATCTTGAGTAAATACATACAGTATTTTACTCCATATGGGCATTTAAAAATCATTTTTTAATTTTATGTATTTGTTTTTTTTTGGCTCTGTGGCATTGGGGAAACACTACTCAACCTGGTAAACTTGCAAAGATCATGTTAATATCACTTAACATTTATTTAGAAAGGAAAATGGCAGCTTAGGTTTGCTAACATTTATAGCTAAACATAACTTCAAGTCAGAAAAGGTTAGTATTCACCCTTAGAGACTTTGTACAAACTAATTAGGACACTCTGAAAGAGAAATCAAATAGTGCGGCATTTAAAAGAGTTTTTAAAATATTTTTTTATTTTTAATTTCATTACCCAGATTCTAGTTGAATTCTGCTGCAAGAATGTTGATGTTGGTAGGAAGTTTAAACTATTGCCAACATTTCCTGACAGTGGTGAAGGTAAGAACGGAGAGATTATTTTAAAGATGTTGGTATGGCCTGTTGGTGAAAACTTAAGCCAATGAATGGGTGTTTTACATGTGTCCTTGCCCTGTAAGAGCTGCATGTATGGCAGCTTTGTCAGCCGTCAGTGGACTGGTTGTGTGTCAGAATTCAGAGACTCTAAAGCAGCTTGGATGGTCATTTTAATATAGACTATAATTACTCTTTTAAAACACATTGTCACAATACCTACTGAGTGCAGTGGAACAATAACCATTCACGTATGTCATACTGTTTTTCTTTGGTTGAGGAACACTGATGGACTTAAAGCAGATAGAGGGGTCAAATCAAGGGACATGTGGATGTGTCTTAAAACACATCAGTTAGCTCTGGTGAGCAAACCTTAAGCCCGTGTCACAGGGGTGTTATATGGGCCAGCTGCTTTCTGTTGTATCATTCTTTCCATAGGTGTGTACACCTCCACAGATTGCAGATTTTCTTGAAAGCCCCCTGAGGGCACCAGCTTGTTCTGCTGGTTGATCTAAAGAACTTAAAATGGAGAAAAAAACGTCCACATTTGATGAGGAAACACTGTCAGATAATCTTTTTCAAGAAGTGTTTGATTGACAGTATTAAATTAGGTTGAGAGATGCTGCAGAAAGTTGACTAAAAAAGACACTTATACTGAATGACAACTTGGTCACATTAATACTTAATAAGTAAGACGTAACTATTAGGGACAGTAGAATAAAGTCATCACTACTTTGTTTGATGACACAGAGAAAATAGCAAGAGGACTAAATCCATCCATCCTTTTTCTTTACCTGCTTCTCCATTCCAGGTTGGGGGGGTGTCTGTCTCCAGCAGTCATTGTGTGAGAGGCGGGGTACACCTTGAACAGATCACAAGTCCATCACAGGCCCACATAAAGATAAACGACAAACAACCATTCACACACTATCACCCAGGGACAATTTGGAGTTACCAGTGAACCTAACATGCATCTTTTTAATTTGTGGGAGTCAACCGGAGTACCCAAAGAAAAAACACTGTGCACAAGGAGAACAAGCAAACTCCTTATAGAACATCCCTAGGCTGGGAGGTGATTCTGCAACCTTCCTGTTGAGAGCTCTAACCACTGTGCTGCTGTATTTGTAGAATTGGGATTAAAAAAAAGAGATCACAAAACACATTTCATGTTTATTCAAAACTGTATTATTTGTACTGCAGTTTTCATAGAGAAAAAGAAACCAAAACTACTAACCAGGACTGACAGACTGTTGCATCTGTTATTTAAATCTGACTGCTTTGCAATTTTTGTCATTTAAAGGTTTGTTGGCCAAGAAATACAACATATTTGCTAGAATAACTCCTCGGTGCGTAAAAGATTATTTTACTAGTGGCAAATTGTTTGGAAGAATTTAGGTCTTTTTATCAAATAAGTCATATTTCTTGTAGAAATCCATATTGATCACAACATTTTATGACATTTTAAACAAATCTTGGCTGATCTATTAATGTTCAGAGTATGCATTGGAAATGACTCTCGCCTACTACCACAATAAATTTTTGTTCACTACTTGTTAAAAAGAAGCATAACTTAGCATAGTTCTCTCATTTTGCCCATAAAGTTAAAGGATAATCAGAACAGACTGCAAACTATTTGTGTCATAAATGTCTTGGATCCAGGGTGTTTAAGATTTGACAGCCCAGGACAGAATGAATTGTTCTGAACTGGTTTAGTCAAACATGTAGGTGTTTCTGAACACAACATGGACTGATTTAGAAAAAGTGAAAGAAAGGACATGAAATCTTGAGATGCATGTTACAGCTGAGTAAAGCTCATTTCCTGATTTAAGGTTTTCAAGATAAACTGTTTTCCTGCACCTTCATTTTCCCTTCCTGAGCACCACTGCAAACAGGAATTGACAGACTATTACCATGTAAATAGAAATTACACAGACGGCAAATTGGTTTGAAGTGTTTGCTTCATGCAGCTTCATAGATTTGGTTTGAATTTCCCAGCTATATTTATAGAACAAAGTTCATAAATAGTTGTTTTTCCCAGCTTCAATAAAATTGGCTTTACATGCATTTGTTTAAACCATATTTGCTCCAAGTTCAAAAGTATAAAAAGTAAAAGTTTTTGGAATGTGATTGGGTGAATGCTTTTAAGGATAATTTTATTCAGCAGTTATTTTCTCAGTATGCACATAAACCTTGTTAACAGCACCAATATGAGTTCATAGATCTCTAAAATATACTGCACATCATAGAACACACAGCGCTGCACATATACAATGAATACTTCTTTGAAGACATCTTCAAACAAGTATTCATTGTACCTGCAGCCAAAACGCCACTTGGAAATAGAGAGGATTATATGAAAGCCTTGTAGTTGTTTACCTGTTCTTTTGTTATAGCAGAAAATATCATCAAATTAAATTTCACAGTCTGCGCTTAAACCCCGGCTAATCCAAATATTGAGCCGACGAGCGCATTTTAATTAAAGTACTGGGATCACAGGACAGAAGTACTCAGATTCAGGTGAAAGGTAAAAACCAACTCGTATCAAACAAGGTCCTTTCAATCAGTGAGCATCAAGACCAGCTGATTTGCATGTACTGAACAAACACAGTTGTTATTTTTCTGTCTAGAGAGTGCTACTGAATAGATGTTCCTTTCATTACTAATAATAATGCAAGCTAGCACATTGTATCAGCCAAAAGCAATTTGGTTAAACATAAATTCATGTCTACACTGAAACTCATCAGTGTGTAGTTCCTTTTATACCAAATGCAAAACAAAACTCGTGGAAATGCAGTGACACGGTGTATATAGGAAGGTGAAAAATCTATGATGTGCCAGGGCAGTAAATCCATTATCACACCTTGCACTGTTTGGCCCCACAGAGGTAGTAATAGTGGATTTGTTTCCAGCTGTACCCCTTTGCCCCAAGCTGGGTGATGTCATTGTCAACGATGTGCTCTGGGCACTCAAGTGTGGCAGGTCAGTGTGTTGCCTCGGCCTACTTCACCACTCTCCTCTTGTCTCATCTTCCCTCTTCTCCAAATTTCTCTCTGATTGCTCCATTTGAACCGGGTTCAGTAAGGGAGGGCAAATGGAAGCAATAGCAGAAGTTATTCCTGAGGTCTTCACAGTTGCCAGCTTGAACCCAATAAAATCCACATACAAGCGAAACACCCAGGACAATAAGGCAATATTTGCCACACACTGTTAATACATTCATAATGGCATATCTCTGAACAGTGCACATACACGTCACACACACACACGCACCCCGAAGACTTTAAGCTTCTTGTGCCCCTGATGGGAGACAGTGCCTCGCTGGAAGTGACGATAAAGCATTTCCAGGCTGTTCAGACCAGCCCTAACCTCCTGCCTGGGTCTCTTCCGGCTCCATAAACCCAAGCTCCTGCTGTCTAAACCTATCGATCCCCACAGGCACACAGCTACACCCAAGACAAAGCCTCTGTCTGAAACTGTTCTCTTTCTCTGAGTCAGAGACAAAGCTGATTTTGCTGCCATGTTTTTCTCTGGTTTGTCAGCAGTATGAACCCGAATCTGTTCGCGCTATTTTTATTATGTTTGGATTATAGCTTTGCCACCCCTTTTGTAACGGAATGAGGATGTTTCCTCACACTGATGCACATATAAAATGAATGAATCAATTTATGATGGAGGACCAGGGCCACGTCTGCACCCTCCGAGTCTGATTGCAACTGAACGTGTGGTGAAGGACTTTGTAAAAAATGGCACTTAAGGAGCTGGGAGCTCAGCTGGCTGGACTCATTTTTGTTAGAGTGGCCTCTGACGACTCCCAATTCTCTTAACCAATTATCTTAGCACTCATCTATGCGCAGCGGGGTCACTCCCCTCCCTGGACCAATCAGAATTCTGAGTGCCTAAGGTTAGTCACTATGGCAAAGTAGTTCAAGAATCTAAAGTCAAAGACAGTCCAGTAGAGTGGACAAACTTTGGCTAAAAGTAGACTGTGGACTGAAAAAGAATGACTGCCATGGAATCAGAAAATCTAATTTTTGTTTTTCCTAAGCTGAAATTTAGGATATAAGCTTAGATATAACTCTGGCTAAACCAAAGCAATAAACATAACTAACTAATTAAAAATGAAACATAAAACAAAACTGAAAAAAGGTATAGAAACTGAAAATAAAACTAAAAACAAGTAAAACAAATACATTAACTATTTTCAGAATTTGCTAAAACAAAGACTGTAGTAAATTTGAAATAATGTTAGGATAGATTGGTTGTAATAATTTATGTATTTGTTTTTTTCTTGATAATTCCTTCTGGCTTAAGCCATAACTTCTTTTTAACCTGCCTTTGTTTAGAGCTTTTTCATGCATCATTGATTTTTCTGCTTCATTTTCTCACTTGTCTTCAGCTTGACACTTTCCTCACCTGCTCCATGTTCTTAATCACCAAACTTGTTTCTGCTGCAGAGCTTCCTTAGCTTTTTTTCCCCCCAGTCCCTGTCAGATCCTGTTTGACTTTGGATGTGTTAGCTCTAATTTGTTTGTGAAGTCACTTAGAACTTTGAATGTTTTTAAGTTTCCTTTTTCATGAAATTAGTCTCAGCAGCTTGGCTTGTCACCATTTTTTTAATTTTTTAACCCTTTTGAAGAAAGTTCCTTGTCTGCTTATCAACTTACTCTTTTTCTTTGTCCCCAACTAACTTATTTATTCTTTTTTGTTCAATTAGTTCAGTTCTATCTAAATTTTCCACATAATTTTTTTTTCAGAATGTGAAAGCACTTTGACTCATATGTGTAGCCCATATGTGCACTCATATGCAGCACACAATCATGCAAATCCTGAAACACTGAGATGTTATTTCCGCATTAAATCTAGAGCATTCATTTTTAACAGAGGCCTGGATTTCAAACTTCATCCACTGGCAAGACGATTCTGTGAGTAGCAATAATTGAGGGAATATTGCCTGGCTCGAAGAGCAAGCCATGCTTTTACGTGAGGGCCCTGAAAGTCATTTCATTTTTCTGCCTATTACTTTTTTCCTTTGCTGTCTTCTATCTCCTTTTTTCCCCCATCGTTTTTTGAATCAGAGTGATGTTGAGCTGGCGCTTTGAGACTGGCAGATAGAGATGTGCAGTTGAGGGGCAGTGGGAGGAATGAGGGAGTAAAACCAAGGAGAGATGAGTGAGACTGATGTGACTGAGGGAATTACCTGGGAAAAAGTGGGTAGAAGAAAGGGGAAGGGGACATTGATGGGTTCAGCAAGTGGCAGCATGAGAGGAAAATCTGGTTGGGGTGATATATACAGTATCTCAGACTTATATATTTGTGTGTGTGTGTGTGTGCACGTGCACACACACGTATATATGACTTAGTGTAACTCTCTCCCAATCTTAACAAACTCAGCCCTGCTTACTCCACCCCTTCCCCATCCACATTCACCCCATCCTATTTTTTCCCCCCTGCCTTTTCCTGCCCCACTGTTTATGGTGACAGTAATTTGACAGGCACAGGGTTGACAGACTTGAAGGCAGCAGGGTAAGCGATTGTCAGGCCTGGTGTTGTTGGGCAGCTGCTGACTGGCTGAGGAGTTGGCAGTGAGATTGGGGAAGCTGCGAGGGGCCAGGGGATTGATGGAGAGGCAAGGGAGAGCTGTCGCCACGGTGATGCGATGGAGTGGGATAGACGGCCCATGAGAAGCCCAGAGGTGGTTGGAGGGGTAATGCAACCTCAGCTCAGCCCATGGCATCCAAGCACGACCAAATTGGTTTTGTCTGTCCCAGTTTGAAAAGAAGAAGAAACAGAAGAAGAAAAAAAGCCTGACTGCTACATGACTGTGTCACTTCCTTGATTACTACACACCATACATCATACAGACAGTACTAAGTATCTACCAATACTTCTCTCATAGGCTGAGCCACATGTGAATATTTGTCTCATCAGTCATCAAACTACAAAGGTGCAAAGCACCTATATTTTTCTTGTGTTGAAAGTGAAATTTTGACTACATAATTGTGCCAGATAGAACTGACTCTCTATTATTTCAGCATGTTTGGATTCATCTGCCACCACAATAGAAACTACTTACAAAGAAAACTGTTTAAAATGTAGAAAACTAAGAAAATTAGAGGCTTAACATTCCTTGAAGGGAAATGTTAGGCCTTTCATGCCAGGGTATTAAACTAAAATCCTCTTATGCTTAGACAGGAAAGAGTTTTGGTCATATCTTGTAAATGAATTTATCCATAATCTCATGCAATATTGTGATATTTATGTTGGCTAATGCAGATTAGCTTTGGGGGCAGTCTTGATTTGTAGGACTCTGAAAGGTCATCAGGTGTAGATGTATGTTCAATAAATATTTTCTGAGAGTATCAATAAAATCCATCCAGTGATTTATAAGGTATTTTGCTAACAGACTGACAGGGTCGACCACAGTAGTTAATGGGATTTTAAACAAAATATTGCACACTGTATAGGGCTCAAAGTATGGATTGAGGTTAATGCTCAACTTCTACCACACCACATTTTAGCTCAATATCTTTAAAATTGGCTGAGTGACCAACATTTTTCACTTCTTTTTTTTAGGTCAGTTGGCTGTGATGGCCATCCTGAATTGGTATTTAATCAGTTGTAGATGTTCATTCAATGACAACTTTCTGAAAGTTTAATCAAAATCTGTCCAGTGGGTCACGAGATATTTTGCTAACAGATATAGTAGACTCCATTAGTTAATTGCAACATTTTAAAAACGGATCTTGTGTGATCAGTTTGTACTCAAAATATGTGACGTAATTATCATTTTTGCCAACGCTACAGACAAACGAGCAACCACACGCACAAACACACACACGGGCGATTGCGAAACTATTTTTTGTAAAAGTGAAAAATCAAAATCAAATCTGGTTTGTGACTGATCTTAAAGGCTAAACTTGGAGCTGGAGTTCTTTTTCATGTGGAGTCAAAACTGCGGAGCTCTCTGAAGCTTTTGCTTACTGAATACTTCTGTAACCTGTTGAGAGATGGCTAGAAGGGTACATACACACTCTCAAAATAACATGCACACACACGAGCATGGGATACAGTGAATAATCTCTGGGGTCTGAGTCCTGTTCAACACATTCATGCAGACTCAAAATGGTAGCATTCACCATGCAGCAAAAGCCAACCTGGCTTGACTTTGCCAGTGGACAAACAACTCAAACATGCACACACACACGCACCCACACACACACAGACACTCTGTACACAAACTTGCAGTCTTGGCAACTTCAGCAACCCAGAGGAAATCAGCATTATTTAGGAGTAAAACAAAAAGGTCTACAGGGTTGGAGAGGCACTCATGTTTACTCATACATCCTTAATCTGTTTCTTTCTCTGCCACTCAACGTTCTTTATGGCTTATTTCTATCCTACACTGTTGTTGGCTGACATACTAAACTTGTTTTCTTGTTGACATTTTGTATTTGTGAAACTCTCAAAGGGTTTTGTTCAGGTTACAGAAGTCATGAAACTCACTCAAAACATCACATAAAACATAAAATAGGAAAAAAAAAATCAGTTACTTGGTTTTTATCCACCATCAGCAATAACCTAGTACTGCTGTACCTGTGGACACATCAGAGGGGTTTATGGGATCTTTATTCCTGATTGCACCCTTGTGAGCTGACAACGGCATAAATCTCAGCGGTGCTTTAAGCAGCAGCATATGCAGCTATGAATTGCTTAGAGAGGTTGTTACACTGAAAAGAGGGAGAGGAAAAAAAAATCTTCCCCACATTAGTTCAGCCTATGTGCTTCTCAAGAGAATTTCCTCCAGCCTCCACACGGCAGGAAATGTCTGTATGAAATATTACTGATTTGCACTTGATAATTAAATCTTTTTTTTTTTTGATTGTGGGTTGACATTAGTTTTAACTTTTAATAAAACAACCTTTGTTTGATTTAAAAATTGATCATGATCAGACTGAATATTAATTTTGCAGAGGCAAATATTTCTCCCCTTTTTTCTGCCAGTGAAGACAAATTTTGTCAAGGCTTTCTGAAATCATTTATTCGTAGAAATGCTTTTTTATATAATTTTTATTTTGAATTTCTCATTTTATAAACAAGACGTTTATGCAAACTGAAATTGTTCTGATAGTTGTTAATTATTACTTTTTGAATCATTATATTAGATGTGGTTTTCACTTTAGTCATTTTTATTATTTGGCAAAGAAGAAATGCTTTCTTTAAAAAGAGATATAAATATTTAAATCTCTTTGTTTTATTTGTCTTCAAGCATGAAAACTGACAAACAATTTTAAGAAATAAAGAACCAAAGAGTTCTCTGTCACAAGATGCCATTCATAATCATTTAAATGCCATGTGAAGAAAACTTCACAATTTTATGAAGCATCACCTGAATCTAACCTATAAATCCTTTTTTTTGTAAAAGGTAGGGTGAAGGATTTCTTTTTCACTTAAGATGAGAATTAATCACTCATAGGCAAGATATTTTTTACAGCCTACACGCTGACGTAAATTAACTATCGTCATCTCTTTGGCTTGTCCCAACCTGCACCTGCTGCTCCACTGCTAAACAGAGCTGAAACCTATTCCCATCCCTGTCTCCTAATCAACACTGAAACTAAGGCTAACTCTTTTTGGCAGAGGTGCTGAGGCCCCACGTTAACGTTCTCCCCAGAGCTCAATTGTGCAGAATTTCTAGAGGCTCCATTTTTGCCTTCCCTCAACACATCTCCTTGCTCGGCCAACCAAAAGCTTCTTCTGAAATAAGCCTGTCTGGAAGCACAGGCCAGAAACCAAATCTGGGCATAATTTACTCAAAGGTAAAAGGAACAACAGATGTGGGAGAGCCTGGAACCAAGACAAAATACATAACAAGCTTTTTAAGCAAAATTCATTCATTAACTTGGATTTAAGATGGTCCTTCTAACCAGTTTGTTGTATTTTTATTAAGATAAATTGAAACATGAGCATGCTGAAAATGGGTTGTTACTTATTTAATTAAATCTTTTCTTTTTCATTTCTGCTTATCTACCGGACACTCTCTCCTCGCAATGGTGTTCTTTTAATGAGGACTTTACTGTAATGGAGCCTTAACGAGGAGTGAGCCTCCCTGCCTGGCCCGGCATCTGTGCTGTGCCTTGCTGGGTAGATTACTGCGCGCTCCCACTAAAGTGCCCATCACCACTCCCTCACAGCCTGTTACTCCATCCCTAATCCAGCCTGCCGAGATGCTGCACTTTGTCGAATCTCAGGCCATATGCTCACTCAAAGATCAGTTGCAACGAGAGGGTGAAGAGGCAAAGCTTGAACTTGCCACTTTCAGATGTATAGGGTACAGGCTTTTTCCCCTTCCCTATAAATCCCTCTCAGTGGAGAACGTGAAGAGGGGCAGTGGCAGTAATTCATGGCAGCAGATGGAGACGTCAAGTCCTATTGTTCTCCTGTGCAAAGTCTGAACGGGACTGGTGAGCCACTGTCGCTAATCACGGCCTAGCACACTATCCCTTGCTGATTTGGTGATTATGGGTTATATGGAGATGTCTCACATTATGGATCATGCATGCTGGGAGACCAAACTGGGCCTGGGGCTTCAGAGAGGCTCCCGGGACATTAGACTTCTCTGAATCTGCATTCAAAGTGCAATCCTGAAGAGGTCAGGGTGAGAGTCTGGCTGCCGAGACCCACCACGAAGAGATCACCTTTACACAGTTTTCACATCTGCTACACTAGTGAGGAAGAGAGAGCTTGGGGCTCTTATGTACCAAACCAACACCCAGAACAAACAGTGAAGTGGATCCTCTACTGTGTCTCCTCATGTCGCAAGCATCTGACTAAATAATAATAATAATAAAAGCTGTCTAACACTTCAGAAAGATGACCTTCAAATGTCATCTCCGATGTATAATATAAGCCTGCAAACGACAAGGGCATACAGTAACTTTGAAGTTTATTAATTATTCAGGAGAGGTAGGAATTGAAACTTGTAAACAAAACAGTGTTTGCATAAAGTCAAGTCTTAATTAGTTTAGTCCTTAGTTTCCATTATACTTCAACAAGAAAAAAAAAAAAAAAGTTCTGTTGGCTTTTAATCCTAAATTTTAAAGTATTACACCAACATCATGATTCTACATGATTCAAGTTAGACTTGGTTAGACTAAAAGCTGTGTTTCAAATTTGGTCTTGCTTACCACGGACACCTACCTACACCAAGGTAACAATGCTGTTATGTTTTCTGTACTGTCCGTCCATCTGTTCATCTTTCTGTCTGTCTGTCTGTTTGCAAGATTAGTGAAAAACTAATGAACAGATTGTGATGAAATTTTCAGGAAATGTTGGGGTTGTCACAAGTGATTACATTTTGGTGGTGATCTGGGTCACAATCTGGATCCTGCAATTTTTTAATGACCCTATGGCCTTGGCAGAAGTTTGTGCACTCCAAGTGCTTCTAGTTTTGTATTTACAACAGTGTTTAGACTTAATCCATTGCCAAAATCAAGTCTTAGTCTCTCACTGGGAGAACAAACCCCAATTCAGCATTTCAGCTATAAAAAGCACCATCTGAATCTGACTTACTTGAAAGTACTTTACACTCCAAAAAGAAAAGAGAGACAATCATTCATCAATGCTCCAGAAGCTCCAGACGGTTGATTGTCAGCTTGGTGCATAAGGTCCTTTATAGGGAGGAACAGAAGAGCGAAGTGTCTGAGGAACAAAGGCATATAGCAAAAGTACTGACAAAAGAATGTCAGATCTTTGGCAGGTATTAAAGAAAGTGCAATGAGAGGTGAATATATAGCCAACTTAAAGTAGACCAGTGAAAAAAAAAGTGAAGAAAGAACATGAAAGTATATCATGCCATTATATTTTGTCATATAAGAAGTAAAAAATATGCATGGGACAGGAATATTCTCATAAAAAATAAAGGAGTCTTTTTTTTTGAGGGGTGGAGGGGCTACCTATAGATGTCTTTGTTTTAGTGAGTATTTATTTCAGTGGACAGTAAATATCAAAAGTGGCATTTTGCATGTTTACAGGTCATTCTGTTGCAAAACTGTGGCTCTCTGCTGTGTTTCAGGAAATGGGACATAAAAAAAAAGAGTGTTGCGATTTTTTTTGATTTTCCACCTAAAATGATATGAACAATATTGTACCAGATTTGTGGGTTTCAATTTCTGAAAATGTTTTTCTTTCATTTTTGGAAGTGGCCTTTTCTGAGGTTCTTCTCAACAGTCAGTATCTCATCTGCAGTTTATAGTTTGAGAATCTAGGAGAATTTCTCAATAATAGAAACCAAAAATTTAACAATTGATCAAACTGAATAATAGATTACTGCTGTTTTAAAAGCAACTGCAGTCCAAAAAACTTCAACCTGATTCATGCAAAGACTATTATAGAAACGTTCACACCATCACCACTTTTGCATTGGATAGTTATGTACGTAAAGGTTTATGGTTGTTTACACTGAAGACAGTTTTGCTCTTTTCTCACAGCACAAACACACATTACAAAACGGAACAAGCGTAATTGGGCATGAAAAAGTAAGGCAGTCTAAAATTAATAAAATATCATTAACTTGAACCACCATAGTTTTTTTTTTTTACACTGAATTACTTATACTCTGTCATATAAAGCTAAAATGTTACGTCTCAGAATCCTAACAAAGGTAAAAACAGTTTAACACCTGCCACCCTCAAACGTTATAAGATCATTGCCACACAGTTTGTTTTCATCATCTTTGCCCTACACTGAGGCGGCGGAGTCTGAGCAGCACAGCTCATTAGCTTTTTATGGCTTAGTATTTGTAAACAAAACAGGACACTCCGAATGGGAGGTCAGAACTGAAAATACAGGTACTGTCAACTTCCATTACTGCTCCTAATTTCCTTTACAAAACATCTATTCAGAGAGTTACACAGCACATCTGTCTTTTGAGAAGAAACCCTAACCTCTTTGCTCTATCCTTATATCTCCTTCCCATCTAGTCGAACCTTTTACTGTTTCTGTCATTCTTTTTTTTCTTCTCCATTTTTATCATGCTGCATTTATAAAGATATGTGGAATCCTCAGTCAACTACCGCACTTTTTTTCATGGAGAAGAGAATTCAAAAGCTTGTATATATGGAAGGAGAGGGCTATGCAGAGGGTTTTAAAAATTGAAAGGTCAGATTTGTAAATTGCCTCTCTGTACACGAGTCTTGCCAGTCCTTTGACTGTAATGTGTAGGATTAATCCGTTCTCCTGCTCTCTGTGCTCACTCTGATGAAGAGACAGTCTCTGCCCTTCTCTTCTGTTTTCCCTTTTCTCTTGAACAGTCTTTGAAAAAGTAGACTTTTGTAACACAAGAAATACGGCTTTGAGATATCTTTAAATATAAGCTCAGTGTCTTTATTTTATGTTTATGTTTGATTCCTGTATATAAGAGGAAAAGAACTAAAATGCATTTCTCATTTTAATATTTTATAAGTATGTAGAACAATAAAGATCGGTCCATGCATAGATGTTTTTTTTTTTTATTCTTTTTTATAACTTTTCTGAGTGGGCACATTGATGTCTCTGGTGGTCTTCATTTTCATATAATTGAATTGAGGCCCCTCCAACTGCGAGGCAGGATTTGGTTAAGCTGAAAGTCCTCCTTGACTGCTGTTACCTCTGTGCAGATTCAGTTACAGCTGTTACCACAGCAGCAGCCTGCCAGGGCCCGTCTCCGCGGATTCCTCCCCTAATTACTGTGTTTATTGGAAATTAAAGATATACTAGCTAATGAAACGCGGCAAACATTACCGCTGATGCAATGTCATTAATTCTAGCCTGGCTCTCATCTCCCATGTGAGGCTGAGGCAGAAAGAGGTGCAGCATATTAGCATAAATATGAATTTTAGTCAGCTGGAAAGTACTTAAATGAAGAAAAAACACTGAAAAAGGTGTCTTTTCAATCTTCTCTTTACTTTCAACAACAGTATAAATGGATAGATGATGGTGGACTGGGCAAAGGAAAAGTGAGAAACAGATAATAATGGTGGTGTCTTATTGTATGTGTCCCAGAAGCATCATAGGAACCAGACTGGAGGAAAACATTGAGGAAGGTTTGAATGTAGAGGCATCTCCATACATCACAGATCTTTGGCTTGCTCTTTATTGTCTGCCTTCAAACCCCTTTTTTATACACTGTCCCCTCAGGTCACAGAGGACATATTGACTTGAATGTCCAGAACTTAAACACTTTTACGTCTCGGGAGATTATATAAGCTTGCATTAAGTGTGTGCTTGTTTGGTTATCGAGAAAGTGTTATCTCTTTAATACAACTACAATATAATTTTATCAGCCTCACTTGTAATTATTTTTAGCACTTTTATGTTTGTCTGGCATGTGTCAATGTCTTTTATTTACAATTTTCTGACAACACTGTGAATAAATCAATGTTTTAACTTGTTGGAAAAAAATCCTTCTTGAAATTAAAAAAAAAATCTATACTTGTTTTCAGTCTCACTTGTGTCATTGCTGGGAAAAAAGGGAATCTAAAAAGCCTCTGCTTTCTATAGATAGTGCTTTGAACAACTTTACTTTGGAGAAAATGAGTTCACGTTTGGATTGATGAGCTAATGGCTAGTCTGAGTGGGGCTAAGTTCAAAGCGAAAATGTCTTCAAAGTCTTAAAACTAAGTTTCAGAAAGGTTCATGCGAACTCTAATTTATAAATCTTTATATTATTGTAATTTTTGCATAACATGATCTTTTACATAGTATGATTCACTTCAAAATGTTCGAGTTTAGAGTCGTTTTAAGATCTAACTTGTTCCCGGGCCTGCTTGTATTAGCAATTTGCTTGTCACTTCAGTCACAATTAAACTTTTTTTCTTCAGCCTGACTGTCAAAGAGCTACCGATAACAGGTAACATAGAAACTGCTTATAATCTTTCCACAAAACCTCACAATTTGAACTATTTACTTAAGATGAGGTGCAGGATATCCATAGATAAAACATGTTTGTGCAAAGGTAGAGTGATATTTGGTAAAATGACTTATTCATGGGGCATGAATGATGTTAGATTGTGGGACTTTGTTTTTAAGAAATGCAAACAGCACAGTAATCTGGTATCAATATTCAGAATGGGGAAATACTGAACTAAAGGAAACATTAGTCGGTTAAGGCTTTTATCTGACCTGAATGGTATAATTTCTCTCCAGTAATGCTATTATTTCTACAAAATTTTTCAGCAGTAAGAATCAACAGTTGAGAGATATTATAGGATTTCCAGCAAATTGGCCTTCATGTCTTTGTCTCAACTGCTGCTACAGTCAAAAAACTTTCAAATGTCAGAGTCTTCTAATTTGCATTTAGTCTCTCCACTACTTTGAAAGTAGATGTTTTATGTTATTATATAGGTCAGTGAAGTCCACTAGACGGTTCCCTTTTATTGCACTTATCTATGCAGGATGAAACACGCATTCACAATCTCAGAGCAATTGTAGACATTTCAGCAAAGTTGTATTGTAGGCAGTGCATTAATAAAGTGTTCCGCTTTCTTTTCTGCAGTTTAGTTGTTTACTTTCAAACATCCTCAGTGCTCTTCTGTACGCTCTCAATCCTTTCCACGGTAGGGTGTCTCATTTTTACTACTCAGATTTTTGATTGGATTTAAAAGAGAAAAGCTACATTTGTACCAGAAAACCTTCAAAGAAGAAAGAAGAAAACAGAAGAGGGTTTTTCTTTTTTTTTTCTTTTTTGTTCTTTGTGAATACAGCCTCCCTAGAGAGCAGTGCTGTTGGAGTATCAGTCAACGTGGACACAGAAACTCTGGGGACTGCCACTCTCTTTCTGCCTCTAGGGAAAACTTGTTCGGAACAATTTTTTTTACACTACCCCCACAGAGAGAATCCCTCCACTTCAGTTTCTTTTAGTTTTATTTTGAAAATATGTAGATGGTTCGGTGAAAGGGAGATCAGAGGATATCAGAAAAAAGATGGGGAATCTTTGTCTTCTCTTAAGATGTCAACTCCTCGCAGAGAGTTCAAGGATGTGCATCAGAGGCAGCTTCATGTTGTGCTCTTTGTTGTCTATTTTATGCTTCACAACTAATTATGCTCTCAGTGGAAAGTTACAGTCTCTCTGCATCTTTAAACATTAAGCACCGCCGTCCCGTCCGTGCAGTGATGGAAGATCCCTGCAGTGGTTTGCCAGTTTTGCTCTAAACACATTTCTTTGTGTGCAAATGTCCTCCACACACCTTGGAGCTGTGCTGTAATATGATTAACGCAGGAGTCATCCCAGCAGTTGTCCATGCTCCAGAGCACTGCGTCTGCCCTTTGGACTGTCTACAGCTGCAGCGATGAAACCAAACACATTTATCAGGAGCACTGATATTAAACTGCACCAATTTCATCATCCTACCGCCAGCCACCACACCCTGAAAAAAAAAAAAAAAGAAAAGAAAAAAGCAAAATAATACTGGCGGAATCCAATTTGATAAAGCAATAATTGGATTTACAAACAACCGAGAAGAGATGTGATCCCAGATTATTTATCTAATGAAGTCTTGTGATATTGGCCATATGCAGATTGTTAACTATGGGAAGTGCTTTTAATAAATCCCCTGGCACATTTGCAGGGAGGTGTGGATTGGAATACATTATTAAGGTCTTGTATTAGTGAGATCCTGCTGGTGCGCACAGTCAGTAACATGGGGAATGCTTGACAAAATTACGACCTGATTGATGTTATGAAGGGGGGGGGACGTTTTTAAGGAAGTCATGCTGATGGGCAGAACCCTAGGTGTGTTTAAACGCTCCCAGTCAGTCAGCCCGTGAATGAAAGCTATCAATAAATAAGCAGGTGATGCCGGCTATCATGACAGTTCTCCTAGGTAAAGACGAGGGGCGGCATGTAGAAATGTCCTCCACTCTCCATCTATCTTTGCCACTTCGTCACAGTTTAATCCATCTATCTCATATGGGAGGAGTTGAGATTGCATGGCTCCTTTATTCTTATAAGTTAACTCCCAATAAAACTTCTCCCTGGTGACTCTTGGCTCCTCACAGGCTTTGATTAAAGCCATTCTGCCTTGGGACAGCAGGCGTCCATAAGGTGACGGCTCATTCGAGGCAGGCGCATAATGGCAAGAGGACTGAGGACTGCATGGAGCCCTCAGTGAAGTATGCATTAATCGCCCTGATGGCAGGGAGCATAGACACCCCCTACAATTTGTCTTTTGTGAGTGGCCTTAAGGGACTTCTCAAACGCCCTGAATGGCATGCGGTCCTGAAGCTCGGAGCCCTTCAAAGAGCTCTAAAGTGAAATTTTAATGAGCTACAGTATGCATTACCCCCCAGTGTGATTTATCTGTTTGACTTAAAAAAAAAAAAAGTGGATGCCTGTGGATGCTGTCGCTGAAATTATCAGTGGCACAGAGAGCCCACATTCTCAAGACAGTGTGTGACCTCTGCGTAATGGCAAGAGTGGAGCAGAAATGTCTTGTTTCTTTTCCTCTTTCTTACAACTCTCATCTCATCTCCCAGCAGGCAGAAGATGATGGACAAACAGACAGACAGAAACATTCCTCTGTTCCCTTCCCTAGCTGTGGTAACTTCTCTGCCATCCTCTCAGGCTGTATATACTGGCAGCGTGACCTATTTTTATCAACATGTTCCAATCCCACCTCCATGCCAGATGCAGAACAGCTCTAAGGGACTTGGAGTGGAGGTCTGCTATTTTACCAAGCCGCTGTCCTCTCTGAGTCTTTAGCAGAGGTCACCACAGCATGGGCTCTGTTACATACAAACACAAAAGAAAAAAGGCATAAAAACAAATACACATAGCTGCTTTGCATGTATGAACAAGAAGATTTGAAATTCATTGTTAAAAACAAAACAAAACAAAACACATTAACTGGCTTTTTTTATGTTTGCTCCCAAGCATAAATTTAACATTTCTGAATCTAAAACACTGTTTACACTCTGAACTCTCAACTTATCTGAAAGGTAAATGTTGTGATTTTACAGTTAAGGACTCAAAGGTATGCATCCAGTTTGTTTTGTAACTCTTCATTTAAGCAGTCCAGATCCCCCCAAAATTACAGGAATGTCAAAAGTGCTTCAAATGTGAGCACCATTCCAAATTGCCCGTCATCCAGTGCCTCAGTGCACACACACCAATGCAGGCCAGGAGAAAGGCAGACAGATGAGTCTCACTTTGTTAACAGTCCCTGGCTACAGCACAGCCCCTGTCGCCTGCTTTTGGAGGGTGATTTTTCAGCCTCCAGGTGTTTACCTGCAGGATACGCATCCCTCCTGAGAAACACATCAGTGTCACACACTAGCTGTGGGCAGGCACATCGCTCAGTGCTGAGTGAGCTAGTGAATAAGACAGTGAGGGAGGGGCTGGCGGTGGCAAACAAACAGAGAATTGAGGGCAGCGCCGCTTTGTGTGCAGCTCTGCTGGAGCTCAGACTCATTAGGTATGAAGCCATCTCAGAACAGGCATCTGTATCCTGTAAGAGATCCCACCAGAGACTGCACTGAGAGAGCCATCAGATCTTCTGTAGCGGACCCCTTTGAACACAAACTACCAGCCCCCCTTTCTTCCCTCCTTCCAGCTTCCATCTCAACGCTAAGTCTGGATGGAAATTTAATGAGAATTTGGTACTGCTTAAGCCTGCTGCAGCTGCTGGATGGAGCAGAGAGGGGAATGTTTTGTTCACATATTTTACCCTCAGTGTACAGACTGTGGGGTGAAAGTTGCAAATGGCAGAGGGGAATAATAGATGAGTATCTGCTTGCATCTGATGAAAGGTCTAAGTGATACAAATGTGTCCCATTTCGGTGATCTATCCAGCCCTGTGTCATCTGCGTGATTTGTGGGAAAGGTCGTGCAAGAAATGACTTTGGCTGAGGAGGCGAATCCCCTGTTTATGTTTGTTGCACTTGGTGCCTCAGCCCACAGAGCGATAGGCTGGCTGAGATCAGTGTCTGGTACAGGTGGTGTTTTTGGACGATAGGGCTGATATATCATTTGCCAAGGTCGTACTCAATTAGGCTATTTGTTGAGCATAGCTGCATGAGGTTGGTTTAATCAACCGAAGAATGGAGACAACAACGACAAAACAGGAAATAAATTAGGCATGGCCGGGCTACACGTTCAGGCACGCAGCAGAATGCTGGAGAAATGCTCCATTTAGTTGACCACCTTCTTTTCCCCGGCAACCTACCATCCTCATTCTGGCACAAACCCACACATGCCACACACAAACTTGTCTCTTTTTCAGTGACTTTCCAATGCAGTTGAAACAACCTTTTTGAATTATGATAGGACACACGCAAAAGGTCAATTATGCCAGATGGGCACACTTAGTAACTAAATTGAAAAAATTGGTGAGAAAAGTGGGAGCAACTATAATTGCAGTGTGTGGCATGCATCACACAAAGTGGCACTGCCATGACAAAGAAACAACATTTGTTTACCCTGATTAAGCCAGGACCTTGAGGGGTCCTAAAGCACCTGTGTAAGTGGGTACAACCCTGGAGGAGAGGAGTCAGACTGTGTTAATAGTGGAGCAATCAGCGGCCATTCAGGTTAATGGGCTTTCAGCAAGTCAGCCCTGGCTAATGTGTGATTTGGAGGGTCAGCCCATGGCTCAGCAGCAAACACCGGTCACATTCACCCTCACCACATGCTACCGATTCAGGGTTTAGTTTTCCCACCACACCCTCAGGCTCCTCGGGTGCTCATGACAGTAAATATTTGATTAAATAAATGAAGGTTGATTAGCTCTCAGAGGCCTGGCAATAGACGGTTTTGTGCTCAAGTGACTTGGGTTTCTGTTTCATACTAAGGGACTGTTTTAAAATTAATGTCTACATTGTCATCTCTTCTCACCGTAAACCAAGTTAAGGAGTGAGTGGGTAGATTGGATGCCAGATGATTAATTTAATTTTAGAGAACTCCATAGGTAATGTGACAGCCTTGTTCCAGATGTAAGTAGTGATGCATCGATCCCATCGCTTACTTTTACCTGTACTTTTTTCGAAAGCTTTTCTCTATCTTTCTTCCTCACTTGCTTTCTGTGAGACCTCTTAAGCTGTGACATTTCCGTTTCCCTGGAGACAGAGCGTGCCAGGCGGTTGCCATAGCAACTTCCTGCACTTTAAGGCCTGCACAGCATTAGTCTACCCCCTCCTCTACCACGTACTAGAGATGGGGGGGTAAAAAAAAATACAGGAGTGTGGGGGGGGCTCCAGAGAGAAAGCACACCTGCTGACTTCCTCCTAATTGGCTATTTCTCTTTCTCACTACACTTCTCTGTTTCCGCTTAAACTTTTTACCCCCTCTACAGATTGTCCTTCTTTCTCTTCCTTTGTGTTACTCCCCATCCACTCTTTGCTTCATTCACTTTTGCTCTCCTTCTTTAACTCCTTCCCTCACTCTCCTTTATATACTCTGTCGACTCTTTACTCTTGTAGTGCTCTATCACATTCCTTGCCTCCAGCATCCACCATTTATTTTATCTGACCCTATCCAGTTCAGTCTTACTCTATATTGTTATCTTATGGCTCTGCCACAACAGTTTGAATGCTTGTAGGTGCAATGCTTATTTTAACTTGCTACTAGATACTGATAATCAAACAGTTTAGGTCTCCTATAATTGGTGGTTCTGCATAAGAGCACCAAAGAGCACCAAATGTAAAAGGTTAAATGTATTCCTTTGTCCTTTCACCTAAGCCGCCTCTTACCATCTAAAAACTGGTATAAATCTTATTCTCATCTATATCTATTGTGCATTTTAGAGTCTTATGGGCATAATCATGGCACAAATGAACATCAATTACTAGTGCATGTGCTGTATGTGTTCAGGCTATAGTTAGTTGATTGCGCACAAGGCCAACTAGTAATTGATCTCATTCTCAAAAGACCTTGATTATTAGAATCATCACGTATTTTTCATACCCAGTCACCTTATCCTCACAGATCTTTGTGGATGCCCTTTGTATGCACCTTTTGTGTTTTTCTTTTTGCTCTGTCTTCAGTTCTGCCTAAATGCACACGTCTGTAAAGTGATACTATTGGATGTATGTGTGTGTTTTAAGTGCAAAGAGAAAGAACCCTACATATGTTTAGGGATAAATATATTCCAGGACCTCATTTCTGCACCTGAGTCTGTTTTTTTTTATTTCAGGCTCGGGGTGTTTTCTTTGTTGGAACGTGTCACAGGGAAGCTTGACAGGTGGCCAGACCAGCCTGTCACCCTATCGGCTGGTGACATTTGAGCAATATGAAAATTACTCTGCGTGCATCAAGCTGAGGCTCAGCTATTCCTGTTCAATTAAGTCCATGAACAAACTGTCTGTGTGCTTTCCTGGTGATAAAGTCATAGCTATTGACTTACGAGCAACACAAATGACGATCCTGAAATCTGTTTGCTGCCACACTGTGAATGTTGAGCAGTCTGTTTGTTTATTTGCCAGGAAGGCGACAGGCAAATAGATTGTTCTTTCCCTGAAATGGGACTAAGGAGATAAAACAATAATGACAGAACCTGAAGGATAAACACCAACCAATACCCCTGTAAATGTTCCATACTAGTAATACGATATTGCTTCATAACATTTATAAAGATGTATCTTTTTTATTGTCACTTTTCTGTATATCTCATACATTGCTCAAGGTATGAGCATCTAAATGGAATTTATTAGCTTTGAGCTGTTTCCTCCCATAATGGCAAGCTTCTCTGGGTGCCAAAAAGATTTAGAATAGAAAATGTGGGCAAAGAAGGTCCAGTGACCTTATACAGTTAGCTTCTGCTCAGACTCTGCCCACCTGGCCCATTTAGCTCCAGCACCTGGAGCTCCGGACTACACTATTGATCCATTGACTTGCTGGGCTTCATCTGTCCAACCCATCCACCTTTGAGCACTTCAATTATCAAAGCTATAACAGCCACACTGCTGCAAGTGGCAGCTTGTCCAAAACTGTAATATGTCAGGGAATGAAATTCTGACCGCAACGGCATAGTGCCAAATGCTCCCCCATAAGTCACCTTGATCGTGAAGGGCCGTCAGGGGCTGACAGGACTGTGAAAGGGACCCACTAGCCTCAGAGATCACTGCAGCTCCGCTCAGCTACACAATCTACACCGCACATCCCAAACCTGGGGGATGGCGATTTTAATTAGCTTTAGACATCAGGTTGGCAACCTCAAAAGCTTTGCAGAAATTATGTCATGGGAAAAGAAATGTAATAATGAATAATTGCTCTTTGGGTATTGTTTGTGTTTTTTCTGCACAGCCAGGTATAGGTCTCTATAGATGAATGATTGTTTAGTTACTGTGGTGTATTAAAGTGTCAAAAGTTATTTTACTGTTTAAACAAGTTATGCATCAGTTTAAAAATCTGATTCTGCAGCAGCCTTATTATTATTATTATTATTATTATTATTACTAGTAGCAGTAGTATTAGTAGTAGTGGTGGTGTGTAACAAGTAGACAAAATGTGAAATGACAGAAGCAACAAATAAACAAACAAAAAACAAACAATCAAGAAAAAAAAACCAGACAAAATAATCAAAATGTTCTTATTTTCTGAGTTCTGAACAATCTATTGTGTCCCTTTTAGGATTGTATCTACAGGTGAAATTTCTCCCTAGGGGCATTTCAGCTCTGGTTAGGACATTCTTTAGGTATTTTGTACTGTGTTGTACTCACCATGACATCCCAACCACTCTTTTTTGACAATGATTAACTCTGATCTTCAGTCTTTTCTAAGTGCTTAGTCCTCCTAAACATTTATCTCTACCCAGTTGTATGAGCCCATACAGATTTGACTGTAAACATGTAAAAGCACTTTGTAAAAGATTTTTGAACTCACCATTACTTTAGTGCCACTACACAAAGTTGGAATAAATTTACAATTTTGTCATTAAGAGCTCATGTAAAACCATGTGACAACTAACACATCTTTTCTCAAAATTGGTCTTCATGTTGGATTTCTTTATAGGGGGAACAAGAAAGAAGAAGAAATTATATTTTACCAAATACCTTAGGGAGAGATAGGTTAACAGATTGGTTCCACACTATTGATAACACAACCAAATCAAATCCCAACAAAAAACTAAATACAAGAATCTACTTGGCAAATTATCTAAAGAAGCATAGTCTCAGTTTTATATTTAATATAAAACTGACTACACTATGTTCATTCAAAGTAATTTCATGTAAAAATCAAACTATAACTGTTAAACATCAGCTGTAAAAAAAAAGTGTTGCTTGTATCAAAGTGTGTGTGTTATTACAAACCAGGCATTTTTATTTCGTGATAGACAACAAGGACTGTGTTTCAGAGGCATTCTGTCTGGCCTGAACTTGCTGGCTGGCGGGGGACAGAATATTGATCTGAGATCCAGTCAGATCTGGGTAACAGCCTGGCCGAATCACGGACCACAACAACACACAGATGCTCTCTAGAAATGATCAGACTCCTGGAAATTAAGGCTGAGAATGTGTGGGCAAAAAGAAGAAACAGATTAAGAGAGAGAGAGAGAGAGAGAGAGAGAGAGAGAGAGAGAGAGAGAGAGAGAGAGATACACGTGGTTAAAGAAGATGACATAACACGTTTATGTGCATGCAAGTACATATATGTCAGTCTGTGTGAACACCCCCATCCACATCCTTACCAAAGTGACTTTTACTGACAGCTTCAGGTCTGGAGGTTTGTGATTCAGATGCAGTAATGGACTAAAGGTGGGCTGGAAGTGAGGCCAAATGGACTGCATTCAAGGCAAAAATTAGTCATCACACTTCTCTCTTTGAACACACTCTGTAATGGTGCCACTACTTTTACACAGAGAAATGAGTAATGCCAGTGGTAAACCTACAATCTGCAGTTTAACCATTTTAGGTTACACTAACCCACTGAAGCTAACAAGATTTATGAAGAATATATTTATATTTCTCTCTTGTTTTGGGCGGTGAAAATAACTTTGTAAGAAAATTTTAATCAAAGTGATTATTAATTCTTATGCATTGTTGTGAATCTTTGCTTTGCTTTGAAATCTGATCAAACTAATGGCACTAATTCATTCCTCTAATATTGTTAACTAGGAAAAAAAAATGTTAAAAAAACATCACTTTCCCTGGTGCAGTGCTTGCTTAAAAAAACTTTTGCCCATTCATTTGTTTCATCTGCATGATTTCACAGAGCTGATATTTGCATAACAAAGATTTGGTGTCCTCCAGTGACATTGCTCAGCACACAAATTCAAACTCAATCGCTCTCAAATAACATCTAATATAGGCAAGAATTGCCTGGGATGTTGACAGCTTTATGATGTGCAGCAGATAAGGTATTTTCACAGCAAAGTGCCTCTGTAAGCAGCAGAGAAGCAAAGCAATGGCAGAATCCTGCATTCCTGTTGTCTTCGTCTCACTTTAACCTCTATTTGGCACAAAGTCTTTGACTTTATTGTTGATATATTTTACTAAAAATTTTGTCTCTTTGAAATGTACATGTTTTCTTTTATTATTACAGGTATTGTAAAACCCCTTTGGTTGATGTAGAGGTAAAAGCACACCTTTCTAGTGCATGTATTGAAAGTTATCTTTTTTCATTATTTGTAACTTATTTTACTGTAGTGCATAATATGGGAAAAGAACACCATCACACATTCAAGGATGTACAATATGTGTGTATTATTTGTATACATTGCCGTGTCCCGTTCCCATAATCTTTGCGAGTCCTTGTGTCTCAATGAGATAACCCGTATAAAGAAATGTTAAAGAAATAAAATAAAATAAATGTGACTTGCTATCCTGCAGTATTGTCTTTTAAAAATTGACAGTTACATCTTTACAAATTATTTTCAGTCAAACAAAAACAACCACAGTTACAAGTGAATGTCAACATAAAATTCTAACTGTGTCAAAAGATTGAGGGAATCTTCAAAGTCACAAAGCTGAAGTGATACGGCTAAGAAAGGAATTATAGAGATGAACCTGCTCTTTCCATGTCCTCCTTAAAGAGGTACTTTGCTGTAAAAATTGCCCCAAGTCGCTGTATTTTCTGACTTTATCTCCAGCTCTCCATAAAAATGTCAACATTCACCCAGATTTCATTTACACTGGGTTTTATTTGAGAGCTACGGAATTAGATTGTTGCCCTGCGAGGGCTTAAGTCTTTGTTATGGTAAATTCACCTTAGTAAAAATTACACTAGAGTGCAGCACAGTGTATCAGAGGTTAGCAGTGCCTGCCCCCCACGCCCCACCCACCCACACACACACCCTCCCACACACACACATACACACCCTATAATGTTGCCTTATTATCCGTGGCACTTGTAATAAAGCTCTTATTGTGTTTTAAATAGAACTTCAGGGAACTCTGGCTTACAGCAGCTCAAATTGTTGCAGCTGTTGTTAAGCTGAAGAAGTCTAAAGGTTTTTCTGAGGTTTACATGTCAGTGCATGCAAAACTATTGACACCTTGCTGATGTGCACTTGCTCATTGTCATAACTGTCAGAAATTATTTACTGGTTTATAGATGCCCACTACAGTCTATAGATGGCAATTACAAATTGGTTTGTCAACTTTATTAAAAAAAAAGTTGGAGTGATTTCTCACCAGGAATTTGGCTTCTACTCTTGTAGTTCCAGATTATTATACTACAGACGTAGACAAAAAAAAAAAAAATCACCAGCACATAGTCAAACATTAATGGCAATAGGATCAGAATGAAACAATACAGACCCAGACAAAAACAAAGTTGAAGTTTAATGTTTTTTAGTTTTTTTCATGGCACATGCATTGTCATCCTTCACACACTGCAAGAATAAATAATTTCTAGTGAAGTCTGCATCACACAGGTCTTGCAATTAAGCACAAAGTGAATCCACAAACTAGCTTGTTTTTTATACATTTAGAATAGAATAGAATTGAAACAGCCTTTGTTTTCCCGCAAGGGGAAATGCCGGTGTAACAGCAGCAACAAAATGTAAAGGTTTGCACATAAAGTTCAAATGTTAAAAACAATATATAAAGAAATATGATTAACAATAATAATATTAATATTAATAATAATAATAATAATAATAATAATCACAATCCAAGGGATGTGCAACTGAGTTGGATCATGTTTTTGAAAATTTACATTTACAGAAATTTGCCTATTTCTTTTTTTGTATTCATAGTGATTCCTACAGAGTGAGTGGTGTTTTCATTTGTTCTTTATCACTTTCTATTTGTAGTCGTAACTGATGCTTGTCAGTTCCTCATCAGAGCGGTGCCAGGCCCTGTGCCCTAGTTCTGTCCATACTGTGCCCTGGTCAGGTGTTGCAACAGATTGTCCATGCTGTTTCACAGGAGGAAGATTCCACCCTGTTCCTCTTTTCTGAGCTAAAGCAGGGATTAGTATCTTTCCACCCTTTTATCCAGAGCTAACACCTTTACCATGACACAAACCACAAAAAAAAAAAGTGCTGCCTGAGCCTTGTTGAACGCACGCACGCACACAGCATGTTCCACAACATGGGCACTCTGACTGCGCCTTGGTGTCAACACTACCCAACTCAATTACTTTAGTCTGCAGCACACCACTAATCCCCTCCCCACTCCTCCTCTACCCTGCCACCATTATTCCTCTACATCAACAGATTTGCATGTACTTTCACGCCACTATTTAGTTTGCCAGTTATTTTTAGAAGCCCATTCCTAATTAGGGGGAGCTGGTGTAGAACACAAGCATAAACGGCAACATTAATGCTGGAGCTAATGAGAGAAGATATTGTGGGTAAAGCTCAGTAATTTCATCCTGTACTCTATTATTATTCTTTCATTATCATCTCAGTGGATGGCTGACCCCTCTACCTCTCCTGCTCCAGCTCTCTTTCTCCTGCTCTTTGGAGTATTAAGTCACTTTCTTCCTACATGTGTGGGTGTCCAAGTGTACATAGTTGTGTGTGAACATATATATACATATACATATATATCTGTTTGTAATGTAAACAACAATGAGCCATGGGGATTTATATGAGAAAAATACAGATTGGTCTTTAAACAAATACTTTTCATGTCAGGAATCATATATAAGTTTGCATCTTTAGTCATCACAGTCACTGCACACTTCACTGAGTAGACTCAATAATCTCTCAAGTAATCTCAGAAACAATTCATAAACCCCCACACCTGTAATGCAGCAACGATTCACCCAATCACTGGCTGATTTAAATCCCTCTGATTTAACTTTTTACCCCGATAACACTCATCAGTTGCCATATTGCACCTGGCCATGTTCCACAAAGACGAGTGATTTTTGGTGCAGGATGGTGCGATTACATTGACTGGTAGAGTGAGACAGAATAGGGGAATATTGAACAAATTATCCATCACCCAGGCGATGTGTTCACAGAGGCAGAGCCAGGGATGTGTTACCTTTCTAGGTGTAAACCTGCCTTGTAATGGACTTATTGTCTCATTCAGTTTACTCTTATTATAAGGACAACATATACAGTGTTTGCCAAAGTGAGCAATCTAGTGCAGACATCTAAGTGTTTTAAGAAAATTAAAAAGAAATAAAACATTGATTCTATCTTTACCTAATCTTTTTTTATTTGATGGCACTGGTCTCAATGAAGCAGAAGAGAATAACATCGTACCCTGAATAATCTTCTACATAAAGTAAAAAAAAAAATGGTCTTTGAGTTTTTATTGTACACCCAGTCACTGGTGGCACAAAGCTGCAAGGGTGTGTGCTGTCACACCTGTCTTCCCACTGCCCCTCTAAAGCTGTAGCCTCTCTGTGCTCCTCTGCCTAATCAGGCTGCTCAGTATGCAGAACAACCTCCCTGACGGCCCAGTGCTCAGCCCCCAATTGTTGACCTCCCCTAAAGCTATGGAGCTGAGCCGGGCTCAGCTTTGCCCAGTCAGCCGGTGCCAGATGTCAGATGGGATGGATGGTGGAGATAGTTTTGCAGAAGCACAAGCCTGTCTAAAAAACAGGTAGTTTTGGCAAGACTTTTTTATTTTTTATTTTTATTTTTAAGTTTGCCCACTGGGAAGACAGATGTCTAGTTTGCTGTGTAAGACAACAAAATGTATGCTGATTTGTGAAAACCTTGGAAGGAAATTAACTAAAGCACAGCTATATTTATTTTAAGTTGGGTGAATGATCACAATTCATTGCCTTCTACCATATTTTCTGAAGGGCTTCTTGCTAAGAAAACCTTACGTTTTAGGTCACATAAGGGTTTGCTGGGTGCAAGGCTCTAGTCACATTATTTGTGCAAATATTGAACACTGAATGTCCCAGTATTTTTAGACCTTGATGAAGATATGGCTGATGTAATTGAACGCAACATACTAGCCACATACTGTATGTTCACACACAATATGTCAGGCTGTTTCACCAGAAAGTCAAGTTAAAGGGAAAAAATAAATAAAAATAAAAATTCTCCTCCCTGGGAATTTAGAAGTAAAATTCCTTGTCAGACTCTCAACATGTCACATTTTAAAAGAAGTCTAGGTATTGATGTCTGGGAAGTAAGTCTGTCAGCACTGCAGTGTGCCAGGCCACTGCTCCCAGCTCAGCCAGAACCCAGTGAGGATGCTAAACCCCTTGAGGCTGATTAGAGGCATTTCACTGGGAGACTCCCAGGTCACTTTTTAAGCTCCTTCCTCATCCTGGAAGCCTGCCATGTCAGAAAACCAAGACTAAAGGAGATGGCTTTTAAGGGAAAAAATTACAGCTGTTAACCTTTCTACACTACACTTTTTAGCTTTCGTTTTTTTTTTTTTTTTTTTTTTTTTTTTGCAGCGTGTGCGTATGTTACAGACAGAAAGTCCTGGATTTAATACTGCTGATAGTCTCAGTTTTCAACTGTGCATTTTTCTGTTCACAATCTTTCACCTCTTTGGTCTTCATTGTCACAGCTATGCTGATTGATCACATGGTCTGATTCTGTCAAACACTGGTACTAACCCACAAACGACTGAGAGAGAAGAAGTCAGACTGTCAGAGAAAGTAAATAGTATCTACGTTCATTGATTTTTATATTGTTGTTGTTGTAGTGATTTGTCTATCTTTCAGTCTTTTTGCATTTTATGAATCAAATATGCTTCTTGTCAATGGGATTTTCTTCAAGCAGTTATAAGTTGAATCAAAGTAGAAAGCACAGGGAGACTTTGACAGTTTTGAGAAAGAACCATGGGCTGAAGCTGAAAAATACACTTTGTCTTTAACCAACTCTACTTTATTTATTTTATTGAATTTTAGACCTGCAGAAGAGTGAGTTATTTTTAATAAAATAATATTTCTGATGAAATAGTCCAAACTACTATGTAGGGCTGGAGCAAATAACAGGATCTATTCAACATGAAAAGAATGCAAGTGATCAAATGAAGTTTATCTTTACACAGAAAGTGTATATTTATGTTGACTTAGAGAAGTTAATTTTCTTGTGATAACTACAAATTACTTAAATCTCAAATAAACAGAAAGGTTACTTCTTCATCAGAAGTCAGGACAGTCATGCTGGCACTTGGTTCAAACTGAAAATGTCACATAAAGGAACATTCATCACTGATCAACCCATTGGTTTTATAGAAAATATACAAATGTCATGACAGTAATACTAACTGATGAAACTGGCTGTAACACTGGGTGTAGTCACTTATTTTTGCACCACCATCACCACTTATTATTTTAAGAAAATAAAGCTTATTTCCTTGGGATAAAAAAGATAAAACTAGCTCATCTTTTCTGTTATTTTGTTATTTTGAATTTGAGAAAATCCCTTTAAAATAACATTAGCAGGTATAGCAGTTCTCAGGTTCCATAAAACAGGACAGTGATTAAAGCACAAATTCTGGAAACCTTATAATAAGCTGTCTCGCTATAGGGTCACAAATAGCAAGCCTGAAGTGGTCCAAACAGCCGAGCACATTAGACAAACACAAGGTTGTGGCTTAAGATGACATTCAGGCAGTGCTGCAATAAGATTTGTATCACAGCAAATAATAAAAGCTATCTGACACTCGTGACTATTGTGGGAGACAATGTTTGATGTAAACTCTGTTGTGGCACTTTTATTGTCAAACATAACTTTTAAAGAGACTAGCAGCTCATCACGTTCTCTTTTTTTTTTGTTTCAGCGTATTTAAGAGCAAAAGCAGTATCTTCCAAAACTCTAGTTTGAAGGAACAATTAGGGCTCCAACAGTGCTTGAAAGACGTATAGAAACAGCTTGTGGTAACGTTAGTTTTAACACAACACAAGAAATTGTAGCAGTAAAAACAAACAGAGAACTGATAAGATCTGGATGTGTTGAAAATTTTTACTGATGCATACAGGAAGTCCTGTATACACCACAAGGTCTACCTACCCTTTTTTTTTCATTTTTGAAGCAATGAATCAGTTTCACACAGATTGAGATTAAAACAGTAAACACTGCTATATTAGGAAGGTGTTTGGCAAAAGATCTATTGTAGTCTCACAGCCTTCATACATGCCAAAAAACAACAGTTAAAACATTTTCTTGTCTAGATGCCAGGGCCAAGAGGTTATGGTGCCATTGTTCGTCTCTCAGCAGGTCAAAGCAGGGACAGAAGTCTACAGGGGACAGACTGACCTTTACCTTATTGAGTTAGGCATGATGAGATTACATAACCAGGCCCATTACCACCCCGTTCTCCATTAGTGACCTCAGGCTAGGACTAAATGTATACATTATGTGCATTCAGCCTGCAAAAGGCCACACATATACAAAGGCAAAGTTACATGTATGACCGCTGGAGATAGGTACCAGATCCCTGTGACGCTGTACAGGAACTAGCAAGTAAAGGAAATGAATAGATGGATAGCTGAGTGTTTGTGACATTAAAGTGCATAAACAATGTAATAATGTATCTGTGCAGGTGTACATCATTGCAGTTACGTCTACAAGTTTGTATTTATTGCGCATCAGCGCTGGGAGACGGGTTGAGCCTGCTCCCGCCTTCTTTCGCCTTGTCGCATTTGTCTGTTCCTATCTGCCTCACAGCCTCCTCTGCCTCCCCCACACTCTGCCTGGGGAGTGATTAAATCTGTGTACGCCTGTCTACAAGCCAAAGAGATTGGCATGCATTCACACACAAACACATACACACCACAAACAGTCACGCAGTCACCTTAACAGACACAAACTTCCAAAGTGACACAATGCAGGCCCGTAGATGCAGACGCAAATATTTAACTACATCCAACTGACAAATATTTTAACACGAATGTCCAATATTTATACAGTCCTAAAAATGCTCTGTCACCAAATCTCATTTTTTTCAGCCTGTCTCAAATTCAATGGCCAAGGCAGCTACCATGCTTTACTTATGTGACAACTATATGTGCAAAAAAACTGTTTGTAAAGTGCTCTGTTCACACATTTTCATATAATGTATTGTATTTTACTTTTATTGTTAGACTTAAAGTTGAAAAAAAAAAACACACTCAACAAAAAGAAATTTTCTACAGCTATAAGTGTATACCATACATAAGATCATAAAGTGCAGGAGTTCTGCCTATCCTTTGTATGCTTGGCTGCAGTTGTATTGATAACCTATTATATGTGAGTGTTCAGGCAGATTAATGTGCATGTGTGTGTGTGGCAGCATGTCCTTATGATGAGTGACTCCCAGGCTGATTAAAGTGAGCTCTTTTCCTCCATAATGAACACAGGAGATCCAGCAGCCGCTACCTTCGAGGAACACAAGGCGCATCAGGAGCTAAAATGCCTGTGATCTCTTGGGTTTCAACCAGCGTTGATTAACTTGGCAGCATATTAAATGGAAAGGTATTGAGCTGAACCGAATAGCAAAACACACATCACAGGGAATTTGTCTTGTAGGTGCTGGTATGAGGTCAGATTTGCATATCCGAGTAAAGTTAAAGTGCTTATGTTTGGGAATCACAGCAAATATGATTAAAGTTTTTCAGGTCAACCGAATGGGTCAGTGTATTATCAGGCTTATGTCTGCTCAGCTCTAATCAAGCAGAAGGAATGTGTACTTGCATTAGCATTTGCTGGCACTGAGTTTGCCCAATTAATTCGTCTTTGGTTTCTATTTTTTTAATTATCAAAAACACGAAGCTGGTACTCTGTTTATGTGCGTACACTTTTTTTTTTCTGGATTAGGATTATAACTGTCATTATGGAATACATAAATCTTTGGGATGCTTTAATCTTTACCAGTTAGACATACTATTTAATAGACTGTCAAGATAAAATAAAGTCATTTAAGGAAACCTATATTCATTTTACTAACAATTGTGCATCAAGCACTTTGTCTGCAGTGAGTGTTCAAAACACAGCAATTCATTAAATTTTATCCCATTCCCATGTCATACTTACAGTCCTCCACGAGCATGTCCAGGAGGGATAAAAACTTAATAACAGTCTAATTAAACATTTTGCACATCACAGCAGAAGAAGGAAGATGTTACATCTGCAAGAAGCTATGATATAAAAATAGTTGATCTACAGTGATTAAAGATCCGGGCCCTTTAATCTTAGGCTAAGGGCCTGTAAAGTGACTCCAAGGGGGCTAAAACCTGTCAGAGTCAGGCACTGGATCAATTTCTCATCCCAAATACTTTGAAAATGTGCACCTGGCTAGTGTTTTGGCTTTTACAAAATATTTAGGAGTTTGTTCAGTCCTCATATTAGCATTTACAAGACATATTACAGTCCTTTTGTTTCTTCTTTTTTTTTTTTTAGTTGCAGTTATCTTACAATTCAGTTTAGTCTCCTTTATCTTCACTGATGAAGGCCAGACAGGTAAAAAGTGTTCTAGATATGTCTGATGGTCCCCAGACTTCCAGATGGGAGACGTTATAAGTTGGAAAAAATGCAGGAATGGCAAATTGGGATTCAGTGTGAATGTACAAAGGTAAACTTCAATAAGGCAGCATGGGGACTAGTCCTGCTCTTTTATCATTTATTGGCCAGTGCTCTTAAAGCCTGCTGGGAGATGTCCCACTTATTCCACCATACACACCCTGCCACGTAGGTGAACCCTCCTAATATGGGATAGGCCCCTGTTTCTCCTGCAGGCTGCTGCCTGATCTGATATCAGGCCAGTGGGACGGATGGCTCGTATTTTCAATCCAACTTCATTACTCAGAAGGTCTCAGGTTTGGCTATACTGAACCCAGGGACACACTGATAGAGAAAAGTCTGTGAATCTGATTCAGAACTAAGTGGAGAAATACGAAGAATGAATCAGCCTTTGTGTAGACTCATATTTAATCTCTAAACACATCAACTGTTGCAAGCTGTCCTATTTTGAAGCTGAGTTGCAAAAGAATTTTTAAGAAGTTGAGGCATTCAAATGTCTCCAAGTCAATTTCACCCTTCTTTTCCTCTAGTCAGTCATGGATTGTCGCTTCCCTTCCATCGCACGCAATTTGTTTCCTCATGTTTACAACATCAGACATGGCTTTTGATTATGCATTTTGTGTTTGGAAATGAACTCATCATTTCGGCTGTAGATGGCATTGAACTAAGCTGTTAGCTGGGTGAAAAAGGAACTCTAGTCAAGCTTATTTAATCGCTCAAAAAAAAGTGAATAACTTCATCTGACCTCTGGGAGGATGAGAGAAAAATGTTGTTGCATGTTGAATAGAGCACATTCAAATCTCCTTTCTCTTTTTCTATCCTGTCTTGGAGGGCCTCGGCTTGCCTTTGTTACAGGGTATTCCATTGACATTTTCACCCTGGATTAAAATCTTAATTAACTGTCAACCTGTTTTGCTTCAGTTGAAAAGCCACAGAAGAGGGGACTGGGAAGAAGAGAGGATTGTGGTACATGGGATGGTCTTGATGGACCCAAGGCTACCGGGAAGGACCACACTTCTGTGGTTGCTACTTTTGGTTTGCCTCTTCTCAGCACTCTCAATCGCTTCATATGAAACAGCCTGTCTCTGTGATAAAAAAGACATTGAGGTATGAAAAAAGGAAGAAGCTCTGCAAAGACACCAAAACAGCAGATCGACCCCAGGGCATGACCTCATTTTATGAGGCTAACATGACTACAGAATAGATTTCCTCTAGTTTTATTCTGGAGATTAAGTAGATTCTATGAAAGGAAGCCCAAACCTAAAGCACTGGCAAGTCGTTGGAGTCTGATTGTGTGGGTCACCTTCATGACAGAAATGACGAGCCTGATCAAAGGCTGACCATTTGCCGCTGGGAAGTCTCAGACTGCTCATGCCGGCTTGTTTGACCTTGGCCTTAAATCATGAGGGTTTGTGCGGAAAATGAAGTTTATTGTTGCTTTCGATTGGGCTCCTTTGGTGTCCCCTTCATTCATTGTTTCATCTTGGCACATACTGATTATTCTAGCTCCCGGTCTTCCCAGGGATCTTTGATGAGGTTTTGAAAGCATGGCTAATTTGACGATGGGCATTCATATCAGTAGAAGACAACACAGTCGCTGAGGAGATCTGATGTACAATGGGTGAAAAAGAAATATTGTGGTCAGTCAAAACCCCTAATAAAGAAAGCAAGCTTGTCACTATTTATTTAATTTGGGTCTTCAGAAAACTGTGTGAAGCACTTTGCCTGATGGGGGCACTGTGCTTCACGCTTATGCAGCATAGCACTCATCTGCCAGTGACAAGTGGACATACCATAGACATTTGCAACATCAACACTACTATGGCAGTTTTTCATTAGCTGCTTTTATCTTGACAGCTTTATTTCTTTGTCACTGTGAAACACAATTTAAACTCCAAATAGAGCAAAAGTAGATCTAATATCTGAGCACTAAGAACAGTGTTTTCCCACTCTAGTATGACAGTGCTTTTATGTCCTTAGATATCAGCTTCCTACAATGGCAACTTTTTTTTTTTTATTTATTATAAGCTCTCAGCTAGTGATTCAATGGGCATCTTACTGCAGATGTCAGTAAGACGGCCTTATGCATTCATATTGAGTATCATTGCAATGGCTGTGTATCTTTAAGGCAAACATCAGTTACAATTTAAAAGCTCAAATTAATTCTTTACCCAGAATAAAAGGTGAACAGCCAAAGCAGTGAATCGTCTCTCGCACTACTCTTTTCTCTGTTAGATAGCCAGGAGCAGTGTTTTTATTTTATTTTATTATTTTTCTGCTGCAACAGAATGTCTTTGCATCTGAAATGTGCATTAATGTTCCACTAAGGTCAACTTGGCTCATTTAAAAAACAAAGCACTCAGTGAGTTGTTGGTTCATGGGTCTGTTGGCACATAGGAAAGATTTATTGTCTGCCCTGTGCTTGTGCTGCTGCTCCTCGTTACCAGCCAACTCTGACCCCATCCTGCCGACACCGCAGAGATGCTTAATCTCCAGAGATAATGTCTATATGAATACATTTTAGCCAATGTGGAGTGCCACAGTGCCCAGAGTAGTGTCCTGGCCTTGCTTGACATCACACACCACCGAGAGGGTTCAGTATGAAAGAGACAGAGAAAACAGAGAGACATCTGCTTCGGTCCACCCAGCAAACCATATTGTACCAGGAGTTGTAGTATCCCCATGGTTTACTCTACTTTTTTTCCTGTATGAGTGAGTCTCTGTGTTGGTAAGATGGGAGGTAGAATGGAGAGCACACAGGAGTAAGGGGGTGCTTTGCCATATGGCTTGCTCTGTCTGAGAGAGGAGCAATGGGAGTGCAGGCACTAGAAATGGAGACTGTAAAAAGTAATAATTTTTGACAAACCATTTTATCCAAGCAACAGAAAAAATGTAACTATTGAGAGATGTTCTAGCCTGATTCCACTAGAATTCATCCAATTTTGTTTTTTATTTTATTTTGAAAAAAGTTAACATAATGATGACAAAATTGGTAAACATCACACAAACCTTCCCACCTTGTCTAAGACACTGAAGTGGAATGTTTGCTGGATTTTGTTTTTAAATATCATGTGGCTTCTGTGTTATTATAATGATGAAGATCTCCAATGTAAGTGAGGATGAGACAAGAAGCGTCAGCAAGGATTTATCTAAAGCAGTGATGGTTGTATGTAAAAATGATGATGGATGAGTGGTGCTCTGGAAAATATTTTGTAATTTTCTTTTAAGTAATGATTTCAAACCAATAAGGAGTTTTAGAACTCCCTTGATGTTGATTATATTCCTTTGCGTGGATATTAAAGTCTTCTAGCAAACTGCTTCATTAATTTATCCTTTTTAATTTAATATTATTTATCATTTCAGACAGTAAATCTAGAAAAAAAACCTCAACTACATGAGTTTTTACTATAGACACTGCAGACAGTACATCTCCTCAATGATGCTTAATCAGACAGCTTTAAACCTGGTTTTACATTTTATCAACACTGCCATACGACCAAAATATGAAGCAACTATTTCTGCACAACATCCAGTGTTTGATTGGACAAAGGCAGTTTGGTTGGATGCCAGTCTGTGTCATTTTAACCGTACAATATAAACAATAAAGGATTAAATAAGCACAAAATTTTAGGAGCATTTTAAAATGAAGCAAATCTTTAATCTTTAAGGGCTGAAAACTTTTTTTTCTTCTTTTAATTGTCGTATCGTCAGCACAATAACAACAAAGTTGATGTAAAAGAAGACGGTTGCTTTTGGTAAAAAGTGTGCTTTTAGACCAAAGCATTAGAATCCATCTTTTAATGAGTCTCAATTAGATAAATTAGACACTGCAGCTGCAGCATGATCTGAACAATTCTGGATCAATGAAAACCACACAAAAAGAAATCACTGTGGACTTAGCTTAACTTAGCAAACTAGTGTTAGGATCTGGGTTTTTGTATTTTGTTTTGTCTTCATGTTTTCATTTTGAGATTATTGTTTGTGTTATTTAGTTGTCTCTTCCCTGTGCCTCAGCCACCATTCACTTCTCCTCAGTTACTATCTCTCTCTTCCCTGTTCTCACCCATCTACACCTGCCTCTAGCTCCATAATCATCTCACCTGTGCCCACTTCCACTAATCACTCTTTGCCTTTAAAACCCAGTCACTTTCCACATTTCCTTGCTGGTTCATTGTCATACTTTGCCTCCCTGATGTGCTGTGCTTTAGGTTGCTCATGCCTCGTCGTCTCCCATGCTTTGTTTGGTTCTTCTCTTGTCTCAGGTCTGTTCATGTTTTGTTAAGTTAGTTAAAGTTTTTGTATTTTGTTTAGGTTTTGCTGCCACGTCAGCCTTTGTTTTGATTTGCCTTTTATTTCTAATAAATTAGTTTATTTTTTCAATATGAGTCTGCGCTCAGGGTTCGCCTCCTTCACCCCACATCATGACAACTAGTTTATCTGGGTAATCCAAATGTTTTCTCCTGATTTGTGAACTTTTCCTTATAATGATTAAACAGTATTTTTTTAGTCTTTTGGACAAAATTATGTTATATATCCATATTTAATGACTGACCTAATCCACTCCAAAGCTGTTGATTTCAATGTGTTTAACAAAAAAAAGTGTGGCTTAAGAAAAAGAGCTGAGAAAATTTCAATTTAACATTTCAGGCATATTTAAAATACACTCACACCGTCAGACTTTACAAGTGCAACTACAGACTGAGCTCACATTCAAGCATCAAACATCACAAACTGCAACATTTGGTGCCACATGTACTGATAATGCTTTGACTACAGACAGATGAAAGTGAAGGACACGCACTCACGGGATATTATCTTTTTTTTTGAAAGCTGTAAGGTGAAAGAAGAAGCAAGGAGATTCAGTGGTTACAAACAAGAGACAAGGAGAAAGAGATACATTCAAAGACAGAGAAGCCAATGATGCTGTTCATGCACTGGGATTGCCCCACCCTCCGAGCAGCCTGTGGCTCCGGAGTGAAGGAAGGTTTTCATCTGTTTTATCTCTCCTGTTGTCTTCTTTTTTTCATGCTCTCTCTTTTTGAGGTTACACAGAGCATAGCTCTTTTTTCCCTTTTTTCTTCTTCAGTGAGGTAAAGATCTTAATCGCCCCTGACCGTAATCTTCCAGAGCGAAACGCTTTTGTTCAATAGACAAAAAGGAGCTTATAGATGCTGCTCCCTGCGAGGCTATAGCATCATAGGGTTATCCTCTGGCGAAAGGGGAGAAATGTGCAGTGTGTGTTTTCATGTGTGTGTTTTCTCCTATTCATTCTTGTAGTGCCGTGTAGGTAGTGGACCATCATTGAGCTCATGCTTAAACACTGTCAGAGGCAAACATATAACTGTATGGTGAGGAAGAAATATTTGTATTAGAAAAAAAATTGGGACGGCCTTCAGATGTAATCTTAGATTAAGATTTTGTTGGTGTTTCTTCCCACAGTTCTGCTTTAAGGCAGTGCTGCAATGCGCACAAACATATCTGCTTCAAAAATCAAATATGTTACTTTGTTTTCAGCTGTTTACAGTTTGATGGGTTGACATATGACAGTTTAGAATATTTGAAAAGCCAACTTATTTCTGTACGCTTGACATTTGAGTATCTATTTTTTTCTTCTTCTGGCATCTGAATTGTCCTTATGTGGAAGCCATCCATCTGCTGCTTGGAGTGAACTAAAAATGACACTATGCACTATTTGCAAAGAGAACGGCAATCATAGAGAGATCATTTGTGTTGCCACAGCCAATTCCTCTTAAAAGTTTCCATTTTCTCTGTCTGTAATTCCTCCATGTGCTTTTTTGTTTCCTCTTGCTTTTGTTATTAATTTATTTTTCTCTCTGTTGCCTCATTTTATTCTGTCTGCATTTGTCACTTTCTCCTTCTCTGTCTTAGTCTTTTCTTGCTCTTTTGTTGTCGTTTTAACTCTCAGCAACATGTTTTGTCTTTTTGTTTGTTCTTTTTTTACACACACACATACAGACATATGAAAACATATACATGCATATTTTTTCATCTTTAAAGTCTGAGAAAATATAGTTTTCAAACTCTACAAAAAAGTAACTTGCATGTTTTATTTACTTTACTTAAAAAAGTTAAAGAAATGTAGCCTAAAGCACAAAGCTACCATGTCAAACTTCCAATAAGAGGTCTAGACAGCATTTAGGTGTAGAGGTGCAATAAGTTGGTTTAGTACCTCTGTAAACAGAAACATTCACTTAGTGAGCCTTTAAACCTAAAATACTTGCAAACTATCACTTGATGTACAAACGTATTCTTACTTATCTCAAATAATTTTGTTATATAGTATTTAAAAAAGTATATCTTGTGAGCCAAGTAGCAACCATGAGTATTTATTTGTATACCCAGGCAAGGCGCCCTTGCATTAGCACTCAAGTTAGGTAATCTTATTGGGAGTGGTCACTGACATATATTTATAACTAGGAATGTAATGCAGAATTTGAAGCCAAAACAGGACAAGCGACCCCTGTAGGCTGGCTGCAGTTCAAGTTTAATTCCATGTGAGCAAATGGGACCAAAAAATAAAAATGCACTTTAGATAATTTTTCCAGGCATAAATTTTAGTTGATTCTGTTCCTACTGAATTTCCAAAAAGAATGAATAAATTAAAACCCAGTGACTGTATTCAGGGTAAGTAGGCATTACAGCCCCACATCCTGCCTTAACTGCCAAAATCTGGCTCTAAAAATACAACATGGCAGCGCCCATAAACTGGGATTTTTGGGCTTTGAGAGAACACTTTGTCCGTCTTCTTTATGTTGATGGGTGTGGCCTCCACTTCTATCCAAATGCGAAGCTACGGTAAGAGACCAGTGGTCAAGCACAATAACCTGAGTAGAACAAAGCCTGATGTCATACTTTGAAAAAGCCAAGAGATGATTATTTTAACCAGTTGTATAATCATCGATAATAAGTTTAAGGTTATCAAACATTTTGCTTGTAACATATGCAGAGGTATAAGCTCTCAAGTGTGTGCTACACATTTTTTTTCTTTGAATTTATGATTTCTCAGGAGCAAATTACAATCAATATTTTCTATTTGTTATGCAGCAACATTTAGTGTTTTCTTATCAAATCTTTTTTTTTTTTGTAGAAATGAAAAACTGGATGCTCTAATTTACTGTCTTACTTTCTTGTTATATGCTTGCATTGTCCTTGTCTCTGAATACTGTGGACTGACAAATTAGATGGAATCTCATCAGGCGTGAATAATGACAGCTATCTGTAAATAGTGTTGGAGCAGGAGAGCAACAGATGCTGCTCCTGGTGAAGGAGAAAAGCCTCTTCTCCTCCACTGAGCCTGCTCTCTGCATGCTGCCACTCACGTATTTGGCTCCCATTAACACTGATCTATATTAATTCTTTGGAAAAAAAAAGAATGAATAAGGAAGTTGATTAAGGAAATGAAAATCCATTCTGCTGCGCCAAAGCTCAATGTGTTCCAGTCTGTTTCACACTGTGGGATTTTTAAAACTTTAAAGGCTATCCAGTTAGTCACAGACCAGCGAAGCAAAGCTGGGATACAAGGTTTATTTATCTATCTACTTATTCTCTTTTAAACATTTCCCCTATCTCCCACAAGATTTTTGAAGAATTAGCAGGACCTAGACACTTAGGTCATATTGCAGCTGTTGATAATAAATGTGAAACTTTTTTTGCAAGTCTAGTCTCACAAAACACTGTCTTATCTCAGATTCTGCATGTGTGCTAAATGTGAGCTACAGTAGTTTGATGAAATGTACCTGGCATTTGTCAATAGTTGAAATGAAAGCTAATGCCCTCTCGTATCCACTGAGGCTTGTATCCACCCATTGATTTTTGGCCAGGCATTTGCTCACCCCAGCCAAGGTCCAAATGTAATTTAACTGTTGTGTGGGGACGTGTTTGTAGCGTAGAACCTTACATGGTGTGGTCAACAGCCTCCAGCAATGAATGAGCTCTCAAGTGGCAAACAGCAGCGAGACATATTTCCTCTTCCAGCTCACCTCACGCCTCCTCGTCAAATTAAACGATAGAGACTGGAGGGTTTTCTGTGGGCCTTCGGCATGCTCTCGCCCTTCCATCTCTGAGAGGACAAGGCAGGCGATGACAAACACTACTGCACTGCCATCCCATGTGAGAGAGAGAGAGAAAAAAACACTTCAATTATTCCATATAAAATGGCATCAGCTCTCGACCCTGTACTTCAGGAAATTAAATTTCAAAATGGACTATGGTTACAGTGGCAAAACAAAGCTGCTTGATGATTAAAGGGGGATTTTCATAATGCCAGATTTTCTGCATTGGTCTGCAAAATAAAGGAAATAAATGTAATCACTTCCACGTCTTGAAAGGTTAAAAAATTGGACAAAAAGCCTGACATTGTATAGATTGTATTTTATTTCAGTGATTATATCTAGAATGCATAATAGAATCACTGAAGTCATGTCATGTAATATCTTTTAATGCTTTGTTGTAGTGTACAAGTACAAGACAAGATGCTGCTGAGCGATACGGCCAGTTAAACAGCCGAACTGTCACAACAGCTTACAAAGCTTTCAGCAACAGACACTGATATTAAATGTATGTTGACTTAAGCTCCTAATGAAATATCTTATGTCCAAAAGCAACTCAAAACACAAAGGCATGCTTTAAAAAATTACTCATCCTTTATTTAAGTGTGCAAACACACACATGCACACCCACAAAAAAAAAAATGTCCCCAGCTTCTGCATCCAACGCCTCAGCTGGGAGAATAATTGCTCCGAGAACTTGATGGACTGTCAGAAGTCACACGATCTTGTTTCCTCTGTTCCTTTTTCTTCCTCTCTCGCCTGGTGACACAGACAGACGCTACGGAAGCACCTTGTGTTCGCCATGCACAGAGATAAACTGCATATTGCATTCTGTTTCAAGTGTTACAAATCTCTTGCAATAATATAATAAAAGATGTATTATTCATTGCTTCTACAAGTGATGGAAGCGGGAATGAAATATGCATGGGGCACGCGTGGTGTTTCAAAAAGCCGAAGTTTGACAACGGACGATGAGTGAACGTTGCATTGTGTCTCTGGGTGTCATCAAAAGCTGGAGGGGAGGGATTAGTTGTGTGGGCAGTTTGGGGGCCACTTCATGGCTGGCAAAACGAGTGAAATATTTCAGCAGAAAGGGATGCTGGTGTAAACAAGCATAAATTTTCCATCTTCTGTATGATGAGAATCCATTTGTGGTCCCTAGGTGTGACAAACAAAAGGTTGGACGTGTTGTTCCAAATTCATAAAAGTGGTTTTGCTTTATTTCCCATTGAGCCAGGCTGTGCGGGGAGTGTAGGATTAGGGTGCTAGGGGGAACCAACTGAGTCATTTTGCTGCCTGTGCACTGCAGAGGGTATAATTGCAGACCTTAAAAATACTCATTCTGCTTTGGCATGTGTGCAGAGCTGGAGGGAGGAGGAAAGAAATTATCAGTCATATTGTGTGCATGTGTTTACGCATGAGGGACAAACATGGTTGCACATTAGACCGAGATGTTTGTGACACCGTACTACAAGTGCTACAATACATGAACACAATATTAAGGCAGAGGAGAAAAAAAATCTGTTCTTTCATTTCAACAAACCTCATCATGACAGAGTGTATTTATGAGGTAGCATAAAATGCACTATATTTTTAGGGAACATATTCTATTTTATGTTTGTGATTTCCAAGTGTTTTTCTATTGGCCTGGGGGCCTGCGTGAATGAGTAATAGACGTAGTAATGGCTTCATCCTCGCCTGCCTAAATTTGTTTTTCTTCCTCGTGCCTTGCAAATGCAAAAAAAAGGAAAAAGGGGGAAAAATGCCCCCAAAAAGATAAATAGAACCCATCCAATTACTTTGCATTGTATTCACAAATTTATGTTTACATTATCAAGATGTACCGCTGCACTGCACGACAACACCTTGCCACATAAACAAATGGCATTTACATTTCCTCCGGGTGGCAGCTAGGCGCAGGTCTCTATTCATTTAGCCAGTTTCACTCCCAAAGTAATGGGAGGCCCTGACCTAGAGCCTCTCTGTCAGCACATTAGAAAGTGTGGAGAGTATTGCATCGGTGCCTCTGCTGTTCTGTCACTCACAAACACCCCCTACAATCAACATTGATTTTATAATGATGCTCTGGCTGCTTCCAGCCATGGAGGAATTGGAGCTGGCTGGGCTAAGCTCTTGGTGAGTGTAAAAAATTTTTTTGGATGGGAGCCCTGTTTGGTTGGTGGAACTATAGTCCGGTGGAGAGGCTGGGCTACGGACGTGTGCAGCTGGTGAATCCAGAGCATGTAGAACATAGAGAAGCAGCCGTGTCCAACTTTACAGAAGCACCAAAAGCCAAGCGTCCCTCCTCAGCACAGACAGACCTGCAACTGCCAATCAAAGCAGCCTCAGGCACTGCCACTGCCTTGTGTGCATAAATTAGCATGTATTTGCATAAGAATCCACTAGTTTAGCGGACCCACTTGGCTCTCCCCCCAAATGGCATTTTCCAACTCCCCTTCTGTCTATCACTTTTCCTCTTCTTATCGTTTTACAAGCACCACTAAGAGCTAGAAAATAATCTGTTAACCCATTTCATACCCAAGCCCTCTTGACACAAATTACATGTGCATATGCATGTTTGTTTTGGTGTTGCAAAAAAGAAAGTTTACCCAACAAATGATTTGGAAAACAAGTAAACAAACATGGGCACAAAAACTTAATTCAGTGCTGCACACTGAACTTTTTTTTAATTGCTCCCTAATGTCCATGCTTACAGGGGCATACAAGAGTTACACTTTTATCATTACTGGCAATCTCAGAATGGTTCACACTTTGAAGTTGTAGCACAGCATATGGGTCATATAGCATTCACATACTATATGGGTACAATATTCAGCAACAACTTTAAAGCCTTGTTTCATTTGGTTCAGCCTCAATAGCCCACAGGGAGCAGCAGTACATGTGTATCCTTCTAAATTACAGCTTAGAAGGCAGAAGAAAATTCAGTTACTGGACAGTTGTGGATGCAAGGAAGGTGAGTGAGACAAGGGAAGGGAATGAGATGACATGAATGTTTCACTATGATCCATCAATCAGGGCTTCATATGGAAGACCTGAAAGGTATTAACATGCAAAAAAGGAAGCTAGAAATTCTCTTTAGTACAAGTTTTGGGATTCTGTAATTGGATAAGATTTCACCCCAAGAGTCTACTTAATGCTGTGCATATCAGCATAATGAATGTTTCTCTGATGAAATTTTCTTGCATATTCTGCTGTTTTCCAGCATCTTCTACTGGCACATCATTGAACGTGCTGTTTAGTCTGAAGCTAGCCATAAGTGCTAAGTTATTTGCTCTGAGTTATCCTAAAGGGGAATTGTTACTATGAATGCATTAAACAATGAATAAGGAATTCAAACAGGGTGCAGTCCTCATTCTAACAAAGGCTGCTTACTAAGCACATGCACACAAAAAAGTTTGTCTTGCTTCTCGCTTCTTCAACCACAATCACTTAGTGTCTTTATTTGGCACTGCGTAACTTCCAAATTGTTTCAGAGAACAACACTGTGGCACCCTGCAATACACTGGAAACTTCAATGGGGAGAGGGGGGATTTCTAAAGCTGCACACATTAGTAACTGAGTGTGAGACTACATGGATAAGAAAATACTCACACTTTAAAAAAAAAGAAAATAAGAGTTTGATGTGTTCACTTGCAAATGATGATGACAAGCTATACCTACTACGCAGATCTGTGTATGTATGGGAAAGAGAGTGTCAAAAATGGAGTAGGAACATACAATGGACTTTGAGGCTAGAGGTTATTATAACTTCAAAATAACTGGCAGAATTTAGCCCAATCCGTTGACTTGTGTGTAGGTTTGCTTTTTTTAATTTTACATCCAAACAGCTCAAACTCCAGGAGGTTGTGCAGTCGCTCAGGGGACTGTTCTCTCTTCTCATACTCCCCGCTGGTCCAGGCAAACGACTGAGCTCCCTGTCACCATCTCCAACCTGTGTTTCCTTCCCTGCCTCAGATCTGAGTCACACACTCAAAGAAGCACACATACCCACGGGGCTTAGGCTGCCCTGTCTCATCCCATTTCGTCAGTCCCTTTGATCCCTAACCCTCCCCAAAATACACTCCCCTCCTCCCCCTCTTCCCCTGTCAGTGTTAACTTCCTACCATGCTATTTAAGCTTTCTTGTCTGCCTGGAGCATCCACAGATTTGACGGTAGCTTCTGCTGTCTGCTAATGGCAGAACAGGGGGTGTGAGCAACAGGAGCAGGACAAAAGACCCTGAGGTGCACCACAAGATCAGGATAGCTCATTACTGTCAAGAAAGGGTTAATGTTCACAAACGGCTCTGAAGGGCCCCTCCCAGAGTGTTGCTACTTGTTATGAAAGCTAATGATGTCAGTGGAGGCCCTGCTTGTTGATTAGTCTAAATGGAAGACTAATAGGAGTGCGTGAGTGTAATTAAAGACTGAAAGGAAGTGTTACAAACACAAAAGCGCACCAATGTGGTCACGGGTGGTCCCAGGTGACGCTTGTCCCCAGATATCATGGCAGGGTGCTTTATCAGCTGAGCCCCTTGCAATCCGATACCATGACCCTCCATGCCATGCCATGACACCCACTTCAGCACCCAGACAGGGCAGCCTTTGTGGACAGGCCTAATTAGCTGTCACAGCAGGTGGAGCAGGGAGCAGGGACACACTGTGGTGTGCTCTCTGACAGCACAGGTCCCCCTGCAGATCTCCCTCAGACACTGACCGCACATGGACAATGAGTGCATGTGTGTGGGGGATGCAAAGTGTGTGTCCACAAGCATGCTTTCATCTTTGTTTGTGACTGTGGAGGCATTTATATACCCCCCAAAAGGATAGAATTGTGAAGGGTATGTCAGGATACAGTGGACATGTACTATCCCATTGACTAGGAGAAACAAAATGGTATTTTATTGCAAATGTGGGCTGAAAAAAAACTACCAGTAACTGTGTGTATGAGTGTGTAATGCTTTGTCCAAGAAAGTTTAATTACCATTCTAATAACGTTTGCCAATGAACACTACAGATAAAAAGTACCTCTACCTCATAGCTACAATAGGCATGGAAGCACAACTGCAAACAAACAACAATAGGGAACATAACTGTAGAAAACACAACATAGAAACAAACAAAAACAGTAGATGCTGGAGATCATATAAGCCATAATGCATAAAAAATAAAGACATAGCTACAGTGCTCTCCTCAGTGACAGAGTTATAGGTTGACAGCAGACGTGTATGGGATTTATAGTGCATGTGAATTAGATGTAATAGGTGCCATAGATACCCTAGACAGAGGTGACAGAAAAAAGTAAATAAGCAATTTTAGGTGCAAAGATGTTTTCTCAGGGCAGATCTCTTGCCTTAAACAATCATTCAGCCTTCCTCTCTCTTAATAGTGGACAATTTACATGCATCCTTTGCATCATCAGACCCCTGTCACCTCCCTCCCAGCACAATACATTACTTTGTGTGTTTACCTCAAACCCCCCGCTGTGTTTGTTCCTCTTCTTTCACTTCATCCACTTGCATGAAGGGGAGATGCAAAGTCTTGTGATGTTCCTTCTCTCTGTATGCACAGGCCTGTGCAAGCTGCAGTTACTGATATCTCCACTATCCCCCACCCCATCCCTCCTCACACACACACACGCTGCAGCTCTACACACTCCCTGGGTTTAATATTACCATTTTTATGTGGCTCAAATATTCAAGCTGTGTTAACCAATGCATCATTATGAGGCTTATAACTGCAAAAGCCAAAGGATTTATGGGCTTAAATAAATTATGTGATACAATAGTGCAAGTTTTATGAGTTGCAACTTTGCAAATATTCTTTTAAATAATAACAATAAAGACAAATATCCTGAAAACAGCCTGTTGGAGGCTGTTTCCAGGATACAGCATGTTGGAGACTGTACATCTGTCTCAAGCCATTTGCATACTCAAGCCATTTGCATATTACCCTATCTATTCAGTTATTTCATATACAATATAGGAATTGATAGGTCCATTTGTGATATTTAAGCATCATATTTTATTTTATTTTTCATGATAATGATATTATTCCTGTTTATGCTGTAGTCATGTTCCTTTAATGTATGTGGTGATGGTAATCATTACACCCAGACCTATAAAACAACGTGAACATTGATGTATTGCACATTTTTAATCGAATATGTTTTTACACATGGTCACTATACATCACCTCTGATGTTGTGTGAGTAGGTCTATTTGATCCCATTTGGCAGATGGATCCAATTGTCCGCGCTGATATTGGGTTTTGACAGAAAGCAATCTAACGGCAGGCTCATTGATGATGATGAGTTCTGTTCCATTGCACTGAGATCCAGTCCAATTTCAAAAGCAAATTCAGCCATTCATCTTCCAAATAATTGTGGCACTTTATCAATTGCTCCCAGTCTTTTATCTATCACTTCGATTGATGTGATCATTTTCACAAACAGCCTCCTTGGAACATACTCGCAGAGCTGTGTGTGTGCTAGAATGTGTCTAAAGGCATCCCTCTACAGGACTGCCAGCATATGTGTTTATGTATGTGTGTGTGCAAATGTATGAATTTTTTTAAATGTGAGCAGCTAAGGTTTGATATCTATGTTTTCTTGTACATTTTTATGCTAGTGCAAGACATACGTTTGTGGAGTCATCTACCAATAAAATAATTCCTCCTCTGTTCTGTTTTCATTAGCATTTTAAGTCTTTGTTCTGTCCTGTATGTTTATGAGACCTTCCTTGCTGTGTCTTGAGGTTTATAAATTCATAGAAGCCTTTTTGTGAGCTGCCTGATAGTTAAAGTTTCCAGACAACACACAGAGACCTGTGTTATTAGTTTGTATGGCATAGACTTTCATTTTAGCTTCCTCAAAAATATTAAGCAGAAATTGCAAAAATAGTTCAAATGAGATTTGTTTTTGTAGGTTCATATGAACAATTAGTTATTACATCTAAAACTTCAGTCTAAAGCATCCTAATGATCCTTCTAGCTTTGAACAAAAGACATTTTGCACATGTGAAAATAAGAAGAAAAAATAGTGAACATTGAAAGTACTATTCTACACTGTAAAGTGTACAGTCTATTTTTCTTTATATTTTATTTTTTGGATACATGTTTTAATGGAACAAGTGCAGAAGTGCTGCAAATTGAGTACAACTCCTAACACTCCTGACGTTTTTGTAATTGAAGAGAGGAAGATAAGCCCTTGTAACTCCAAGTCCATTTGACTCAAAGTTACAAGGGCTTACAAGAAAACTGAGCTATCAGAAAAAATGTATGTCTCCTATGTTTTAAGTTCTTTTAAACTACACATTATGTATTTCAAACACATGTACATTTACTGTTATTCAGGACTGTGAGCTTACCAGGAATCCTACTATGACAATAATGAGTTGATCAGATATGTTGCGCTTTGAGGTTCTAGCTTTATGATTCACTCACTAGTGATTTCATGTAGATGCATGGAGATGCTAAAGCATATTTCTGATCAAAATGTTGCTCCATATATGCTTTTGTGTCTGCAGTTTTCTATGTGTGTCAAGAGTACACTTGGTCATCCCATATTTTTATTTTTATTTCATTTTGTTTCACTTCTTCCAAAGAATTATTATTTACTGAAGTTAAATTGCCATTGATTTAATGAAATTTTTATTTTACAAGTGTTTAAAACAATTATTTGTCTAACTGCAAAGCAAAGAATTAATGACTCACAAAATTAATTTGCTTAAGATTAAAGTAAGCACTTGGATAAAATATTCAGTGTATTCACAAAGCTTAACTACACATTGTGAATACTTGGTTCTTTAAAAATGGTTCCCTGCATTAATGTTAAAAAATGGAAGATGAAAATCTAACAATCAGGTCTAGAAATTTGTAAGTTTTACCAAATGTCACGAAGACAATGTAATCATCTACATTTCAGTCCTTTTGCCCTCATCCTGCAGTGGTATAAAATCTTTTTTCACACTCTGTTAAAAAAAAGCTTTCCTGAAAGAAAGGTACAGCTGAACAAAGAGCAGGTAGTCTTTAAAAAAACTCATCTGAAAGGAAAGCACTGCAGTATTTTTCAGGAAGAATTTGGATAAGTACATGGAGTGTTAACATCTGATTTTAGGAATAATAGAGATTCATATCAAAACCATTCTGTGTGTCACACATGCATGAAGCTGGCAGGTAGATGGATGACAAGAAGAGTTTATTAAAAGGAGAAACAAAGGAGCTCCCAAGAATAGTATTCAAAGTTAACTAAAGATATAAGGCAGCATGACAGGGCTTGGCAGAGCAGTGATGAGAAACTACACCCCCCCCCAAAAAAAAAACAAACAAAAAAACCCCCCCAAAAAAACAACAAAAAAAAACAAACAGGAATCCCAGGAGTTTACAGTATATATTTAGGGGATAGATAAAATGCAGATTGAGATCGAGCTTCCCCAACACAATCCAGATGACTCAATGACTCATAAGTGAATGAATCAAACTAATAAAGAAAAAAAAAATTGCATATAGTCAAATTACAACTATATCCAAATGAAAAAGTCAAAACCAGGAAACAAAATTCTAATTTTCAACAAAATCTCACAGATCATGGCATTACATATTCTTAGAAGTCTAAATATCAGAACATACACTACACCTTATTTATCCCTCTAACTAGGATTTCACAACAGATTCACCCCTTTGTAAGCTTCCTTTTATCCTTTTTACAGGGCTATTTGACTGGTATGTTAATGAATGTGTGTGTGTTCAATCTTTAGTGCTCTACTGTTGGATGTTGCAGCAGAGTGAGAGTCCAGCTGAACTTTTCCTCCTACTCTGTGATTTTTCTCTGCTGACTCCTCTCGTCAGCAGTGTGGTGTGTACGGGCCACTGTGCAGACCCGACCGGCAGGTACATGAGAGGAGTAGCACGGGATACACACTCATAAATCTGGCAGATGCATGGTGTGTCATTATCTTCCACTTATTATTATTCTCCCAACTCCTCTTTATGCTGTGAGCCACTGTAACTGTTTTCCCATACTGGGTCAGAAACATTTGTACTGTGGCCTTTCAGAAAGATAGATGGTCCAAAGGAGCTGCCGAGTTATTTGTTGTCATTGCTACTCTGGCTTTGTGTTTGCCTGCTCGAGTCTGTCTGTTTGACCTTTTGGGCTTTGGTGCACGCACTGAAAGAAATGTGTTTACTATAATAAGTTTGGATTGTTTGGTTTTGCCACATATTTTATTTACAGTGAAAGAAGAACACTTAAATTGTAGGAGTCCAACAAACACTGCTGCACCACAGACCAGCTGAATGTGTTGTCTCAAACTCACCACAAAGCTGTGTTTTAGCTCATTGTACTTTGTATTGTTTTTTTTTTATTGAACGTTGGAGCAATTTTATACTTTGATTTTAAAAGACAATCAAATAACAAAAAACATATCTAATTATAGTGAGTTAATTCAAGTAAAAGTAATAAGAAATTTGATAAAATGTTTGAGATTTTATTTGCTTTTTTTGCAACATAACTTTCTGTCACATTTCCTAGAAGTATACATTCACTTTTGTTGAATCTTAATAAGAGATTAGCATTTCAAATCAAAATTTAAGTATTGACTTTTATTAAGAAAATGTAACTTTCTATGGATTAAATTACTGCTACTACTAATAATAATAACAACATTTTTAATATTAAAACTATTGATACATACTGCAAATATGTTGAAAAAAAATGTCATTGTATGCCTTTTTTCTCCTTTTTTTTGTTCTTCTTAAGAATCAATTTTTTTTTTTTCATGGCTTTTCTCTTTTATATGTATCACAGACACACACACTCACACACACACTCGTTGCCTCAGCATGGTGTCCCTGCGGCCCAAAGAAAGAGGAAGAGAGGAGCACTCGCCTCACAAGAACAGACCTCATAAAACTCCCTGTCACTTTGACTAATTTGTTAGTCTTGTCTCACTGTGTCGAATTGTCACCCCCTCCCTCCACTAATGCACCTCCATGTCGACTCACCCTGTCCTTCTTTCCACCCCCTTTCACTTTCACGGCAAAAGGAGGGAGGGAGATGGGGAGAAAGGAAAAAAAAGGAAAGGCAATAAATGTAATATAGTGCACTGGCCATTGGTTTTAGTGAATGACACAGCAATCCGTGTAGAATCGGAGGAAGAACAGAGACTTTATGGAGCAGAGGCTAACACAATGGCTACATCTCTCATCAAATCTGTCTGTCTATGTAAGGCCTTCTCTGTCCCACCTCTGCAGGAGGCCTGTTGGCTACAGATGGGATAGAAATAAATACAAAATCTGAGAAAAGGGCTGTTCTGGATGCAGCTTCGGTTACAGTCCTCAAGACTTTGTTAAGATGGACCAAAGATTGTGAGATACAGTGTTAGAAATAAATCAGTTAAATATATATATTTGAGATGGGGTCTCAGTTGTGAGGTAATCATGGAAAAGAGACCAGAATAACAGAGACCGAACACAAACACATAAACTTCTCATTAGGAATTACTATCAGATGGATAAGAGTAACTTTATATTTGTACATGTTTATGTATGTATGTATCTTTCTACTACTTGCTGTCCCTTCCTGGCTTTCTAAACCAACCTTCAGTGTCTAATCTTTAAAAATAGGAGCTCGAGCTCAGAGCTAAAAATAGGCTCCATTTCACCGCTAGCAACCCTCGGCTGAGCTGTCAGCGCCCCTTCTCACTCTCCCTCACAGCGAGGCAGACACAGCACCTTCTTCATGTGTTTCCGAGGGAGACAGGCAGCGTGTGATCACTCCGACTCAAAGCCGTCCCCCTCCAACTCACCCACAAAGCAGCAGATCCAACCTCTCCTGTCTCACTGGCCTCACACAGGGTGGCCGCCATGAATTTGCGCACCTATTTGAGGAAAGACTCATTCCCACGGTGCTTCCCCTTCCTCACAGAAATGATGGGCAGGATGTCCTGATGTGTGAGCGATGGGTGATGGAAACAGTAATTTGGGCTGCTACAGTTTAGACTGTGTGGGATCAGAGAGCTTGTTTGCCAGTGATATAGGCCTGCGGTGAGATATTTGTACGTTCGAAAAGTCTGCAAAACAGACTGAAGAACAAAACTGTGTCCCAAACAAACAAAACAAACACTTGAATTCACATTCTAAACAGACACTTGACTGAATGAGTATTGACAGTGAAACAGAATTTTCCTTATTCGCTAAACTTCAAATAGCACTAATTAGAAAGACAAAGGTCAAAGGGCTTCTAAAATGATCAAAGGTTAGACTGAGTTTTTTTTTTTTCTTATATCTGTTTGTAAATTAAGATGCCTATGTTTCGGTCAGTGTCACTGTCTCTTTGTTGGTTTTTAAAGAAATGTCAAATTGTATTACCTTCTTTAGTTGTGCTAAAAAAGGCTGTAAATGGCATCAAAAGCTGCAGTGAATGCACTGACCCAGGGCGTGTATTGAAAGGTATCAAACAATGAATGACTAATGAAGAGAATAAGAAGACTCGATGACTTGAAAGGATCTGAGAAGAAATAACAAGGACAAAGTTAATTAATCAGTGTCAACAAGATTTTAATACTTATTTAACAGTGACATTTTAATGTGAAGATGTTTAGTACTTTACAATAGTTTCCTAAGAATTTCATAGTAGATATAATTTTATTAGTTTTTATGTGTTTCAAATTGCAGTAAAGCCTGACTTTGGATGATGACCAAGATATATATCAAAGTAGAAATGTTGTTTCTGTTATGACAGATAACATATTTGTTCAAAGAGTCAAACATTTCTACAATTCTTCTCTTAAAGTCTTGTAACAAGCGTTTTTTTAATAGAAAATGTTAAATTTAAAGTTTTGTTGTAGCTAAGTGAGACAACTCTAACTTTGTTCATTTGCTAAATTAAACAAACTGAAAGCAATAAAAATAACAATATAGCAATTTTTAAATGTCTGTAAATTATATATTTTTTTCAATTTCACTAGTTTGAAATATGCATACAAATTAAATTTAAATCTGTTACGCTAAAAGAAATGTTAGTACATGAGAAAGTTACCAAAAAATGACCATTTAGTATCCTAATTTTAAGTTATTATGCCACTTGTAAAAATATATAGTAATTTTTTTTTTTTTTTCATTAAGACACACTTGTTATAATAGCGTGACTGGCATGGCTGCTTAAATATTCTGACTGAAGAAATGTGACTAACTGAGCAGGTCATGAGTCATCTCCACATCTTATTTGTATTTCAATTAACCCAAACAAATGCGAAGTGAAAATGCTAAGCAAAGACGTAAAATAGCAGGAGTGCCTAAATACATTTGCAGAGTATGAACATGACACAAAGACACAACCCGCTGATTGCTGTAGATGTGTAAATTGTCATAGATATGTAATTAAAACAAGGCTTAGGTATAGAAAAGCTACCTTTTTATAACAAACTTGCATATCTATCATTTGAAATTATCTTTCACTTCATGGATTTAACCACCTATAGGTTTTGGAGGAACATTTTTTTATTTTTTTTTATTTTATGTTAGGTACACTTTTTGGCCTTTGTCCTGTTTATAACCCTAAACTCAAATAATGACTTTTTGTGGGATTTAGTTAGTTATTTTGGATGATTACATAATGTATGTTAACTTTCAGTTTTTATTATTAGTACTAGTATTTTTATTCTTGCAAAGCTCCCAAAATTAGAAAATTAACAGGACCCCCCNCCACACACACACACACACACACACACATTTTTGTTCTGTTAGCAAGCAAGACGTAAAGAAATAATTTCAAATTGCAGATCACGTCTTTATTACACATGCATTTTATTTTGATCAGTCTATTTTTGATTGGTTTTAACATGCTTAACAACTCTACAACAATACAGCAAATGTGGAGTAAGTACTCACCCATTTTCCCTGCATTTGGCCTGTATTTCCCCCTGCTTTCTTTGTGAGCAGTGGTATTCACACAGCATGGTCGAACACAGTCAAAAGTCAATGGTATCCTTGTCTGTGTCACTCTGTTATTGGTCACCAGCAAATAACACATACACTGAAATGCATGCACACACAAACACACAAGTGCATGCTCGGAAAGTTACACAGTGTCTTTTAATGGAAAATGTAAGCAAGTTCCTCTCTTCCACCCTGTTGGTTCTCCATCCCTCCGTGACTGCAGCTGACTTTTATTCATCATAACAGAATGAAAGATATAGATTTGGCCCTAGAGATTAGATAAAAGAAAAAAAATTAATGTATGGACATAAAGGAAATAGAGCATGAAGGAAGGAAAATATAAAGAGTCAAAACGGGATGGAAAGAAGAAGAAAAAAGGAGAAATCAAGAGAAAGAGAGATAGGCTTTCTAAGTGCAGCACCACAGAGGCACAGAGCTGTGAGTTCCCCGGCAAGACAGCATGAGCTGCCTATTTGTCAGCATTGATCAACCCATTAAGGGGCTGTGGTGGGAAGCATATTGGTTTTGGGGGCCAAAGGGGCAGGGGGAGACGAAGATAAAGCAAGACGGGGGTGGTAGAAGTCTCGGCATGTACACGTCTGCAGGATGAAAAAGTCTGTAGTCCTCATCCCCACCATCTTTGCAGCTCATTTGGCTGTGCCCAACAGTAAGGTGGTAGATGTCATTTGTCTCACAGCATCTCTTCAGGCTCCGCTGTTTGTATCTTCACTCTCTGTCACTGCTATGCTAATAAGAAGCTAGCATATCAGAAACAGACTGTCACTTGTCATTTTCCTTAGTGTGTGTGCATATGTGTATGTGTGTGTGTGTGCATCTGAGTGTGCACAAAGTGTGGGTGGTGGGTCTTGGCCCAAGGGAGGAAGCAGGCAGCCTCTCTGCCCAGCCTCTGATGAATTCATATAATTAACTCTGCCTTGATCTGTTGGCTAATCCTGCACTCAGTAATAAGGGATTAAAATGTCACCTAAGCCACCTGCTGTTACTGAGCCCCAAGACTTTTTGTGCTTCTGCGTGTGTGTCACAAAGAGAAGAGTGGAAGAAAGGACAATAAAAATAAAGTAAACTTATAAAAAAATGTCTGTGCAGCAAGCTTGCATGTTAGAAACATTCTGGCTGTCTGCCCCATAGAATGTAGAGGACGCTGTAATGTAGCTCAGAGAAGGGTCTAAACTCCAGCCATATGCATTTGAACATTATTATAAGCACATGATTTGGCATCAAGTTGCATGTCATAATATGGCAGGAAGCTGGAGCTTAAGTTCCAGCAAACTGGCTCTAAAAATTCATTGTAGGAGTCTTGAAAAAGGGACATGAAAGTGGGACATGCTGAAAGGTGTGAGTAAGGAATTTTTCTTTTTTTTGTTTTTCTTCTTTTCTTTTCTCTCACAACTACTTGACCAAATAAAGAAAAAAAAAGGAGAGGAAGAGGATTGCCAATTGGTTGGCTAACAGCCTGCAGACCAACGACCAGCTTGCCTTGACTGCCTGCTGGCTACCTCTGCCTGGTTGCCTAGCAACTCCAAGTGTACTTTTCAGTTGTTAAATGACTCTTGTTGCTGCAGTGGCTCAGGGGCTACTAATGAAGCCTTCTGACCAGTCGTTGCCGTTTAAGACCTGGAAGCTGACTGATCACTGGACAGGGATCTTGGGACTTTAGACTACCATAAATTTCTTATGTGAGTCCATTTCTACCCCTAGCCTGAACTGCTATCAATACATGTGTGCAAACATAAAATGCGCACACAGCACCTCTGAACATACTTCTTACAATGTTCCAACTGACCTCAATTCTTCCTGCTGCATGCTCACAAACACTGATGCTTTAGCCTCCTTGGGCTGTATCTAAAACTCTCATATAAAACACATTCAGTGCAATATTGATGGTGTTATTTAGATATAAGCAGTGAAGTGAATCTGTTGCCCACTTAAGGCTTTACAAAACTGGAAATAATGGGGGCATCACTGGCCCTTGAACCACATAATAAACAAACAATTACAGCAATACATATTCACCCAATTCTCACAGAGTCTTATAGAGCCAGCCCTCATTTGAATTACGGTGTTAAAAGAAACATTTGGACAGTTCTTCAAAAATTTTTACTTTCAATTTCATTACCACATGTTATAATTTTAAGAGGCAATAGACGTGAGCCCTGTGGGGAACTCATGATCTCATGAAGTCCCCATCCCCAATGGATGATCATCCATTTTTCCCCACCTCCTACCTCCTTCCAATTGACTGCTGGGATGGACACCAATCTCATCCCTCAACCTTGAACAAGACAAAGAGAAAATTATTATTTAGGAGTTAAAATGAGCAAATAAATAGTCTTTTTCTTAAAGCATCAACATTTCCAGCACTAGAAAACTGAAATCCTGACTGTTTAGGTTTCTGTTTATTTTATTTTTTTTGCAGGCTGTACATTGTCAACAGTGTAAACATTTTATATTTAATTTGACACATTCTTCCTTACTCTTTTTTTCCTTTGTGTGCATTTGTACACAGCTTTTGTGTGCTTGCTTTTGCATTGTGTCTGTTATCTTGCTGAGCTTTGTTCCAGTGTCACAGCATATTGCCAGGGGAGTACAATGTGTCCGTAGGGGTGTCACCACATATACACATGTTTATACACGTCCACCACTCTGAGGTCTATATTTAGCCATGGTTCCAGTTTATGTCAACTGCTGTCAAGTGCTATGTTGCCTGAGGGCCCAACCTCCACTGTGTTGCCCCAGCTGACTGATCTGAGTGGGCAGTGCTGTGTGCCGGGCACTCATATGTTGAACCTGTCCAAAAGGCCTAGTTAGAAACATAGGCCTGCAGCCAACAAAAGTAAGAGAAACACTAAATAAGGTGTGTGCAGGTATCCTCAAAATTCGAGGGTTGTAAAGAAGAACTCTAAATTTATTTAAATTTTACCTTGGCAACACTTTTATCTTTACGTTTGATCTACAGGATTATTTATCCACTCCACACTGTTAACCTTTCAGACTGTTTCATGGCATCACTGCACAAAGACCTTTTCCAGGAACAGAAGGGGGTGTGAGCCAGGTGGAGCTAGTTGACCAGACCAGTAGCTTAATGGGTGTGAGTTCCAAAAGGGCTTCTGTGTACAAAAAGCAAGAGGGAAGGGAGGGGTGAGGATAGCGGAAGAGGGATTGCTGAGGGTCAGGCATGAGCAAGATGTAGCTGGTGACTGGGAGTCTGGAGCCAGGAGGGGACAGGAGGAGCAAGGGCCAGCCAGAGAAGACCTCTCCCGGTGGGGCTGAGGGTGGCTGATGTAATGGCATTAATCTCCAAGTGCCATCTGACACCCAGTGTGGCTCTGTCATTGAAAAGTGCTAATTCTGCTGAACTGTGAGGGGAATTCAGGAATCTCTAGAGACATTGTCCTGGATTAATTAAACATGCTGGCATTGACTATTGCACAGATTTATCTCTTTTACATCATCCTCACTTCTTAAATTTAGAGCAGGAACAACTCAGGACACTGAAGCTAGAAACATTGCCATATTTAGTGTTTTCTTTTCACAGGTTGTATGTAGCAGCACTTCCTATTGTCTGTAGCTAACCTGGGACTTCCTTTCTCTTCCCGTCCTTCCTTCTTTCTTTCTTTCTCTCCCTCTTCTTCTTTTTCTTTCTTCAGATGAACCGGCCCATCCAGGTGAAGCCAGCCGACAGCGAAGGACGGGGAGGTAATTAACCTTCTTCTGGTCTCTGGTGAACACCCCTTAAAAACACAGACACACACACACAAACACACACAGCCACTAAAAACACTGGGACAGTGTACATGCAATCCTTAATATTCTCCTCTCACTTGAGACACACTGGGAGTTAGCAGAGTAGCCCATAATATAGGTCACTTGCTTCTATTGACTTCCCATCTGTGGTAGCAAAGGAGTTGTTTCAGGTTTACACTCACTGAAAGCAGTTCAAAGACAACACAGAGAGGCATGAAGAGTATGTAAAAAGAGAGAAAAGGGTGAAAGAAAAATAAATCACTAGACATCATGCAGTTTTCACAATTAAGAGTTTGTAAATCTGTACAAGATAGGAAAATTCTCAGCAATATTCAGTGATGTTGGAACATATGATCACAAAAAAAAGCTGCTCCAAACAGAAACGAAAAATAATCTTGCTATCTGAAACTTTCTTTGTAGAAGTAAATGCATAACTTAGTGACTAACAATAGTCAGATTACCTTTTTTCTTTGTTTTCCTTTTGTTTGTGTTAAAAGTATTTTCACTTTTAAAAAGTTTTCAATATATATCTGTGGTACAAGTATGCAACAAGGCAGTTTCATTCTTTGAATAAAGCAAACCATATTGATTTGCATAAAGAGCATCAGATTTGGAGTTATACAAAATATTTGCTGTAATTCAAATAGTGAAGTTATTTTTATGTCCAAGGCAGGCTGCTTGATAAAAGGCAAATAATAAAAAAAAAAATTCAAATACGATTTAGTTTTCTTTCAATTTTATTTTTGTTTAACTATCGATTGTTGGTCAGATGATCTGTTTGGTGAAATAGTCAGACCTTAAAGTTAAAGCTGATGACATTCTTAACTAATACATGTAGATCTTGAACAAGGAACAAATATTTATAATAATAATAATAACAACTCTTACTAACCAGTCTTGGTAACTATTGTTATTATTTAATTCTTTGAATCCTCATCAGGATGTTGTAAACAATAAGTTGAGAGAAGCCCATGGGGATTTTATGCAGTACGAAGTAAGATCAGTAAACGGTAATGCTTAAAAAAGAGTGGTGACATCAGACATCAGTGACACAGTATGTTTGCATGCACCCGCACTTGAGTCTGTTGGATGTTTGTATTGAAGTGGTTTGGAATAAAAATCAATTAGTATAAATGTGGTCGACATTGAGTGATCGAGATAAAGTTGCAAACTATAGTAAAAAAAAAAAAATCTAAATTTTGCATTTTGTTTTTTTCAATTTAATATTATTTATTAAATTGAGTAAATTAACAACTTTATAGTTTTATAGTTATATAAAAATATTATATTAGTTTTCTTATATCTCATTGAAAGGATATTTAGATTTTTTGGGTGGGTGGGTGACGGGTGTATTACTTAGTAAATAATAATATTTATAATAATACTGATATCAAGCAATAAATTAAGTAAATCATTTATTGCTAATTTGTTCACTCAAGGCTGGATTTTTTGTCTTAATATTTTTCAGTCATATCCTTTTTACATTAATTTTTAGATGGTAAAACTTGTTTTGTTCAACCTTGAACAACTCACCTACCCATCTTGATGACACTAATATCTCTAATAGTGCCATCACCAAACTGTTAAAAATTAAGTTTAGTCAGTTCTATTTTATTTGTATGGTATGTGACTTCCTGTTGAACACAGTGTAAAACTTTAGTGGATTTTAAAATGTACTGTAAGCTTGAATCATGACTAAATTATGCAAATCTGCTTTGACATTGTGCTGAATCTGTTGCATAGCTTCCTTCCTCTGACTATAGTCTGACTGACACTGTGATTGACTAGATCATTTTGAAGCCATTTGTGAGAAACATAACTGAGGTTAATGCAGATTAAGCCAGTTAAAGATTTACATGGGCTGAATCGGATCTAATTGGAACGTTTTGTGTCAACCCTGTGCTTTCATTTCTGAGCGGTGATTTAGACTGCCTGGGCCAGATTAGTCTGAGCCACTTTGTTGATTTATGTGGTCAAGTGTGAATTAGATGGTCCATTTCCATTGCCACACACAGCCCAGTGTAGATCTTATTTTTTTCATGGCGACACTTTAATTAACGGCCATCTGAAAACAGGCAAAGTCTGACCGACAAGGCCTGGGAGAGAGCCAATCAGCATTCTCACCAAGATAAATTGGATCTCTGGGCTTAAGAGGGGAGGATGGATGGGCCCCAGTATCAATTACTACCCTTTTTTTTCCAAGAGTAAGAGAAGGGAGATGAACAGGCAGCGTGAATGAAATACAGAGGGCTCTTAGGCTGGCACAGCTCCTGCTAGTCTGTCAGATGAACTTTCTATATAGGAGGACAGGATAGGACACAGCACGGAATGAAATAAGACCAAACAGACAGGCCCCAACAGAGATATTGACCGTTAATGGCAACAGGAAGTCAGCAGACAAGGCAGGGAAGTAAACCACAGTCGTGGCTGACAATGAAATGAGATTTACTATGAAGGCTTGTGGTTAAAGGAAAATAGACAGCCTAGCTTGGATTGACTAAAGGAGAAAAAAGGGGATAGGATTCATGTGTAGGAGGCTGAGGACCAGTCAGGTACACCAATCCCAGAGGGGCCACAAGGCTGTCAAACCTAAAGCTGAACCAGGACATTTGCACCTCTAGAATGGAGTCACATTTATCACTACAAAGACATCAGCAATTATCTGTCATGGAAACCTGTGCAAGGTCTCGATTACGTGTCTGTGCAGGTATTAGGGCCCATTACTCCATTTCGACGCTCCAGTAGCCCCTCTTTTGTTCCCTCTGCCCCTGTGAGACGCAGTTTCTCTCGGGATATGGGAGTGTCAGGATAAGAAGTAAAACCGGTGCTCATAAAATGACTGAGGGGGGCGGGGGAGGGTGCTGGCACCACACAATCCTGCCACTCGGCTGCCATTGTGGATCACAGAGCTGATTCTCTGGCTGTCTATTTCAATGACTCACGTCTTGCTTCATTTTTCTCCTTGAATTTACAAGATGAAATGAAGGGCTGAAGAGGAGCCTCACAGTCCTTAGGTCTATTTTTGTCTCTTGAATCAACTGGCCTCTTTGCCACAAATTCTTTTTCTACTTGTTAGACTTAACATCAGTTTTTCTGTATAATTTTACCCCCTTCATTCATAATTTTAACTCAAACATATTTAGAAACAAATTTAGATTAATCTTTTGATCAATGATCTATGGTCATTGGAGGAAAGCTATTACTACATTTCTACTTGAAACTGATTTACTTCAGCCCAGATCAAACATAAATGATCAAAAGTTTGTTTCTTAATCGTTCCTTGCCTCCATGCTTCTTTTTCTCCCTCCTTTCATACTTCTTTGAAACTCTGCAAATGAGGAGCTATAGCAAATGATAGAGATGGAGCTGGGACTCAGTACAAGGCCCATGGAGCAATGCAAAAGAGTGAGAGATGGAAGACAGAAAGAGCAAGAGGGGAAGAGACGACAGGATGAGAAAGTTAACGGAGGGTGATGGAGGCAGCTGAGTGAATCTCAGCAGTAAATCATCTCAGAGCCGCCCCGTCCCTATCTCCGCCTCGCCTCGCCAGGAATCTTTTTCCCCCTGACCTTGTCTGCTGCTGTGTCTGTGAAGAAAAGATGGGGCCAGATTATCTATGATTGGAGATGGCCATTATCTAAACACAATCTTGGAGCCAGGTCCCACTCCTCAAACCACTGCTGTGCGACTGGAGACCACACTGATGAGAAAGATGATGGGTCAGCCAGTGACACTCTCTCCTTTTATTAACTCTGATAAGATGTTTTCAACACTGTTCCAAAATGCAGCACCATCAACATTGACTTTTACACAATGTGCCACTCAGTGCATTTGTCTATGTGGCCCTCTTACCCTAGTTTATTAGCTCCCCACACTTTGGTTTTATTGGATATGCAGTTCCATGAGCATTGCAATGGCGGTATTTGCTACTCAGCAGCCCTGGCTGAGCCTTTTTAATAAGTAGTCCATGCCTTTTGTCTGACCGGCTGAAGGGAGTCTTTTTGAACGGGTCATGTTTGTCCTTGCCAACCTGCTGCTCTTCAGAAGGCTGACCTCGGCTGGGCGGTGAAGAGATTGACAGGACCTTAAGATGTTATGCACTGTGCTGTCATGCCCTACGCCAGCAGGTTGGGAAGAGTGAAGGCTGCTGCCTGGCTCACTATGGCAGGCCACATGGGAGGGGCTGTCTGGGGGCATTTCATACCCAGAGAGGAGAGCACACCACTTTACATGCAAATGAAGCCAAAAGATCCCTCTGTGCCTCTGGACATGATTGTACAAAACTCTGAAAATCAAGAACTCTAGCAGTGGTTGTGTGCCCTGCAAAAAGACTCAGATCGCAGGAATTTCTATGGTTGACCCATTAATTTTAGGTTTTGAAGGTATGACTTCATAACTTAAATTTCTACCCTTTGATGGAACCCATTTTTTAAAGACTATATTTTCAGTATAATAAAACTGAACCTGAATCTGCAACAAACTATTTGTGTTGTTTTTAACCATGCATACCAAATCTCTGAAAGTAATGCTTTTACATACACAAAACCTGCATCCTCTCAACATGTCTGATTCACTGACAATTTGAATGTTTGTTCTCTACTGATTAATCAATTTACCAACTCACTATACTGGATAATCCACTTGCATGCATCTGATAGGGACCAGCAGGAGAAAGGTTTAGTGTTTGGTTGCTCATTATTTTCACTGGGATGGGGTCTAATTACTTTTTTTTTTAGTTGGGTAGAAACTAAACATAGGCTAGAGTTATAATGGGACTTAGCAGGTAGTTGAGTGTGTTGTAAAAAATACAAAGTATTCTGGTGTCTTAGGTTTGCAGCTGAACAGATGTTCAGTTACACACAATACATTTTCCATACTCTTGTTTCTACACTAATATATATCCATATTGGTTTTAATATAGACACATTCATTGTTACGCTTGGAAAACAAGTAAATAATTTATGTGTGGACTAGAATTACTGACCATCTTATTATTTTCTCTTTGGACTAATTCTTATATAAAGAGTGTAAGTATTGTTTTTAATGCACAAAAGTAAAATAAATATGGTATTTGTTAAGGAATTTTAGCTTCACTTTCTGTTACTTCAATCTATTTTCCAAGTATTACATATTGTAAAATACATTCTGGTTTTGCTAATGCCAATAACAAAAATTCTTGTAATGGTTTTGAACATTATTATGGTTCCAAACATTATTATCCTGTGACTTTTGTTTTATTTTTTGTATTGATTGAATCATTTTGTGGACACTGAGTGCACCTTTACTGTTGTTGTTCATCAGCTATAGCATAATACAACTGAATAACAGAGTTGAATAGGACCTTGAAATCATATATGCCTTGCAGAAATATTTGAAGAGTAAAATGAGGAAAGTCTAACTCTTTGTGATGATTGCAAAGGCAGACACAATTGCAAAGTAGTACTGATGTATTGTGACCAGTTTAATTTGGCACATAAAGTCCAAAAGCTCGGCTGAAGAAAAGTTTACTCAGCAAACTCACACCAGAAAGAGGCCATTTATTATTCAGCACTAAAGCCATTTATTCTTCTTCACTGCAGGGGAATAAGTTACAAATCAAAGGGCCAACTTCTACACTCTTAATATTCTTTGAAAAAAAACTAAACAAAACAAAAAAAACGACTTTAAAGAAGTATGTTTTCACAAGAAAAAAGATAGAGCAATACAAACGTACCGAGAGCATGACTAAATCCATCTTTGTGGAACAACAGCCATAATATGTTTGTCATAACCTTCAAGGTATTTTATCTGATGTGACTGATATTGACTTTAGCACTGACATTTGGAGTTTAAATGTGTGCTTGATGTCAGTGCTTAACCTTACTGCAAACTGGATAGATTCCTCTTTTGATCAAAGAATGCAATATTGTATGTTTAGCTGTTTGGTCGAGTACATAAATGTACATTATTATGTGACAATTTTATTTTACCATGCTGGTTAAAGAACAAATGAACAAACAAACAGAAAATTGAACTTGATTTACAAATCAACAAAACAAAAAAAAAAAGAAAGACAAAATCAGCCAGGGAAGTGTCACAGCTGGTCCATCCATCCATCCATCCATCCATCCATCCATCCATCCATCCATCCATCCATCCATCCATCCATCCATCCATCCATCCATCCATCCATCCATCCAT